>NW_015386383.1:0-127707 GCF_001527695.2 Protobothrops mucrosquamatus | reverse complement strand
GTAGGATCGCTTCTTTTGACTGCCCTATTGGAGCCAACAAGGCCTTTTGCTCGCCCAGGTCAATGGATTTGGCAGCCACATGAATCTGCTCAGGGTCGCACTTTAACAATGTTTCGAAATCTGGATCCGGGATCCAAGTGCGATCCCGGACAGGAAACTCCGTTTTTAGAAGACCAACGTTGCTAGGCGCCCACCTTTTCTCAACATTTTAGAGAGATCTTTTGTTTAATCTGGAGAACACCCTGAAAAAAACCCAAAAGCAAAAGCCAGCTGGTTTTGCAAAGTGTAGCGATCTAAAGCCCGGAGCATTTGGGGAGATTGATCAGGTGTGGAACTGGAAAATGCTGCCTATTCCTGCTGGAAGCGCAATCCTGAGGTCCCCCTTCCCTTCCGTTCACGACTCACTCCCCCCCCCCCCACAAATAAGGTCTGCGGGACTTTCCTAGGAAAAAGAGGCACAGGGCTGCGCTGGACCAATTCTCTCTTGGGCCTAGGCTGCCTAGAAGGCGTTCTTTGGAAAGAGCAGGACTGGGATCAGAGGAAGGGAGGGTTCAATTTTGCAAAACTGCCACCTTCACGCAAGGGAAGGGACAACAAGGACTCAACTCCTCTTCAACTGGCCCTGGTCTTGAGAGTGAAATGGATTAGATCAGGGGTTGGCAACCTTGGCTCTTTTATGACTCGTGGACTTCAACTCCCAGAATTCCTGAGCCAGCTCGGCTGGCTCAGGAATTCTGGGAGTTGAAGTCCACGAGTCATAAAAGAGCCAAGGTTGCCTACCCCTGGATTAGATGATAAAGATGGCGTGCGAGGGGTCCTTGGTGCTCTCTGAGCTCATCTTAACCTTGGGCTACAAATATTTTCCTTTAAAGATGGGCGCGGGAGGATCATCGCTGCCCCCAGGCCCAGGTAGAAGATCTCCCCTCCCACGTTCAATCCCAACAGTGAAGCGTCTCCATTGGGGTTAATGGTGCCACGTTCTGGCCCACCCTTATTAACTGACTCCTTGTTTGAATAAAGTCCGTAATCTTCCCCTCGACCGCGCCATTAAAACCAGGTTGCCTTTTTTCAATTAAGAGCTGCTTCGCACCCTCCCGACCGTCCATTGTCCTAAGGATAATACATGATATTTCCACTGTTCTTTCTCTGCCTCCTCCGCGTTCCCCCCCACCCCCTTCAACCTCCAGGCCAAAATAATGGGCAATCCCTACGTTTTCATTAGACCTGATTAGGGGGAAAGTCCAAGAGGGAGGGAGGGAGGGAAGGGAGGGTTGTCTGAACTAAATGCCCAGTCCTTGTTGGGTATTATTAAAGCAGGACGCTTTTAAATAAATTGGAATTTCATACAATAAGCCCGGGGAGCAGTCGATGGTGTCCACAGCCGCTTCTTTCAGATTAAAGCGGAACATTATATATATATCACAGAACTTGCTTTTTTTTAGTCCCTTGATTGGAACCGAGGCTGGGGCTGGGGCGGGGGTGGACAAGGGCGGACGATTATTTTGTTCATTTGTTTATTCGGTTTACACCCGGCCTTCCTGCGCTCCAACTTTCCTCCACACTGAGCGGTGGCTCTCCAATAAAACTTCGGCTGCCGTCGTGGTGGCTTGTTTTCTTTCCATTCCCCCCCCCACCCTCCCAGCTCGGTTTGGTTTGCATACATTCAATGCCAGGGAGGTGAAGCTCTTGAAATGGCCTCTTTCTCTCTTGGGTTAACGCTCCGCTTTTGGAGAACAAGTCAGCCGATTTGGTCAGGCAGAAGAAGCAGCGCACAACTTCGAAAGGTCGAGCCGCCCGCTCCGAGTTTCTTATAATTATTTTGGTTGGGGTTTTTTTTGTTTTTTTTTGGGACGAGGAGGTTTTTATTATGATTGTCGTCCAGCCAAAACCAGGTTGTCAGATTTGAAAAAGTTTTCCCACCCAATACTATACCTTTATAGCACAATTAAGGAGGTTTGTCTTTCCATGATTTTGTAACATTTAACCCTCTGTTCTGTTAGGGGAGGGAAGGCCGAATCCCGCCACCACCTCCGATTCAAGATTTTATTCTTGGTGTAAAATGTAAAGAACTATATAAAAAAGCTCACACAAAACCCTTCCCCCCCTCCTTCCTTTCCCTTTCCTCTATGGAAGAACACATTGGGGGAAAATGGAATTAGTCCCCACCTCCCCATTCCTACATGTAGCTGTTGTTGTTTTTTTAAAGCAACATTAATTTCCTTTTACGAGTCAAATATTTTGAAAATCAGATAATACCTTTGATTAGGACAGAATGAGAGAGAGAGGAATAATTTGTGAAGGTATAAGTTGGAAATGTAAAAAAACAAACAAAACTACCAAAAAAAACCCATCCTGAAAGAGCACTTTCCGAAGAAAATGGGAAGGTCTACTTATGTTTTGTGCATCTCTATTTGTTATCTTTTACACCCTTTTGTCACTTTTTACACCTCAGTCTGCTTTTCTCTCTCTCTCTCTCTCTTGGAAAGTGGTATTTTTGCGTGTGTGTTGAAGTAAATGCACCCCTCTGATCCGTTAGAAGCTTTTAAAAAACAACACATAGACAAACACCCTTTCTTCTGATTAAAACCTTATCCCATCTCGCCCTGGATTATATGATATCGATTCTCCAAATAATTGATGGGGCCTAATTAAAAATCTGAAGAAAGGAGGAGGGCAAGTTCTTGGATAGACCTTTCTCGCAAAACGATTTTCCCCCCTTAAGCAGGAAAATAAAACTTGGGGAAAGTAGCAAACGAAAATATTAGAGAAGATTTCAAACCCCTTCACTGGTAGCCTTGGTGTCTTTCTTATCGCTTTTCCTTAATCGACTTGGCTACTTTCCCCTTTCTTCCTCTACCTTTTCTTGGTTGGCTACGAAGTTTTAGCGACCCCCGGAAAATCCCAGGACCGCGAGGGTCATTTTATTCCCCGCTTTTGGTTCTTCTGAAGGGTTTAGCTGTGTCAAACGAGGGACGGGGGGCTGGGGAAGAGTGGGCAGAGGAAGGGGGTTATGCCCCATCCAAGTGAAAACTCCCCAGTCCATAGTTGCCTAGCAATTTCATTAGGGCCGACTAAAAAGGTCACAAAATAGTGTGCGAGTTTTCAAACGCTCCAGAAGCCCCTTTTCAAGTTCGTGCTTAAAAGAAAGGCGCGGGTCAAAACGACGCCAAAATTGAAACCAAATGTTGTGGACCACGAGAAGCCCAGCCGACGTGGTCTTCTCTGGAAGTGAGGGACTAAAAACCATTCAAGGGGGGGGGCAGGGGGGCGGTATTTAGACACCTTATAGAAAGAGTCTAGTTGGACGGACAAAGGGTCGGGTTCAGGTGTCTTGCCGCGAGACTTGTCGGAGGCAGGAACTTCAAAGGGGGCTGAAGAAGAATCCCGGAGCTGGAGAACTCGTTTCTTTCCTCGGCAGTAAGGCTCGGCTCCTGATTTTGGGATCCAGGCTTCGACTCTTTTTTTTTTTTTAATGGTGCAGCTGGGGTGGGGAAGGTGGTCTCTTTCTGCTCCCTTGAAAATCCAGCTTGAAATCAGAGCCGTAAGCCTGGGCAGGGAGGGAGGGGACTTGTGGATCGGAAGCCTGGCGTGGCAGACCTTCTCCTTGCGCCCCTCACCGGGTTTTGCACACTGTCTCCCACGGGGCCTTGAATGTCCAAGGTGTGCGCGGCTGCCAGGGGCAACCATCTCTGCGCGCAGCCCACCTTTTCCGCGCCGTTCCGAAGGAAGGAAGAACGAGGGCGAAGCCCGGACCACTTTTGTGTTAAAGGGAGATGCTGGAGTGCAGAAGAGTTGGGGCTTGGTAACCGAAGTAAAGACTCTCTCCACCATTGATACACGCGCGGTGCATTCCACCAAGGTTAGAAGAACGCTAAGAGATCATATTAGGAGCTGGGGAGGGAGGGGAAGAACGTGGTGGGGGACAATCGTTTGGGATGCGTCCCCATCCCGCCCCCGCCCCGCTCCCCAAATCTCCGGATGGGTCACAGCTAGGAAACCCACGCAAGTCCAAGCGCGCTCTCGGCCAGGCTGCCTTGGATAGGTGCTGGGGTGGGGGAGGCAGATTGGTTGTCCCCCCCCCAACTTTCCTCCAGGCCCTTGTTAGCCTTTCCAAAGAAAGAAAGGAAGGTCTGCACCTCAACTTCAAGGAAGGTGGAAGCAACTTCTCATTGCCAACTCTCCTGAGGAGCTGCTTACTACACACCTCCCCACACCCACCCCATTGGTTTGCTATAGTATCTCTTGACCTTTCCTAATCCCTAATTTACGGTTTTGGGGTTAGAAAGCAAGCGTAGAAAGAGCCCAAGTTTGCCGCCCGCTCTGGCTGAGAGGGAGAAATCGTTGCTCAGCTTCAAAGAAAGTTAAGCCGTTTGGCTGCGCAAAGTTCCCGGAGTCGGTAGGAAGGACGGGTGGCAAGTCCCCCCGTTCCGAAAAAGGGGAGCACGGAAAACTGTTGCAAACGTGCTCCGGAGAGGAGTGAGGGCTAGCGGAGAAGACGTGCGTATTTCGCTGGCATCCCTATTTTCTGGAAAAAAAGGTCCCCACTCCCCCGTCCCACTTCCAGTTGATCGCAGACTCGGAGAGCTTACAAAGTCGAGGAAACTCCCTCCCTCCCTCCCAAGGGGGGGGGGAACCCAAGGTAATTTGAAAGAGTGCGGAAAAGTACTAAGGTGGAGGGGGGGGACCGTGTCCGCAGGGAGAGCAAGAGGAAGGGTGAGTGGAGGGCAAGGTAGAAGAAAGAGAGAGGAGCCAGGGTCTCTTAAACAAGCTGGCGGGACGGAGAATGGCAAAGTCACTTACTTCACAGAAGGTGGGCGCGCTCTCCCGTCCCCAAAACAGCAGCGACGCCAAAGTTGGACCCTATTCCAGTTCCTTCAGATCCAAATTCGATTTCAGCTGGGACTGTAAAGAGTTTCCAAGTGGACCGGGGGGGGGATTAGAAACGCGCAGGGGCGGGGGAAGGGATCCGGGTGCATCCTTCCCCCACCCCCCACCCCCAAAAAATCACCCTGCCGATCCGCGAGAAATCTGCAACTTTCCCTTCCGCTGCAAAAATCCTGGTAGTGTGAATGGCCGTTCCTCAAAAAATAAAAATAAAAAAAAAATATCAAAGTTGGTTCCGATTCCTCTAGGATACACACCCACCGTTTTTTCCCCTCTCTCTTCTCCCCTTCCTCTTCCTTTCAAGTCCATTCTTTTTCTCCTTCCTTCCTTCTTTCTTTTCTTCCCGCCTCGTCCTTTTCCTTCCTTCCTTCCTTCCTTCCTTCTTTCTGCCCCCCCCCTCCTTTTTCCCCTGAAGAGCCCTACGGACGCCAATATGGCTAAGCTAACGGGGGGAAATTCTCTTTGATAGAGCCGTGTTCCCAGCGACTGGGTTTTAAAACCTAAATCTATATTCAAATCTGGCTGAAGGTGTGTTCTGGGATTTATGAAAGCCTCTTAAAGGGGTAAATTTACCAAACCCTGACAAAATCATCGCGATCTTGCTTTTCATTAGACATCTGGAGTGGATGGAGAATTTTAAAGAGGGACCTGTTGTTTATTTAAGGCGCACAAACTCCACAGTCGGTTCCTGGGCCCCCCGGCTTTATTTCTGGCCGCGGGATAAAGGCAAAAGGGAAGGAGGGTGGGAGAAAGGCGGCCTTGAGTGCTTATGGCTCCCATTCGCAGCCTCAGACCACGGCCACGCAAGAACGCCTCTGCAATTACAGCAGGACACGGGTGGCTTATGTAGACAGATGTGGGCATGTATATGTGTGCTTGTGTGTGTGTGCATAGACACACTATAAATATATACCCATATAAAATGTGTGTGTGTGTGTGTTCCCCAAAAGGTATTTATTTACAAGGCTATTCTATTAGTGATGCGAAGTGGCGTCCAGTTTCATTTAGTGCGCCTTCTCTCTCCCCCCCCCCCCATCCGCCCTCATCCTCGCTGTCTCTCGTCCCCTCCCTTTCACTTTCTCTCTCCCCAGATCTCCTCCCTGAAGTTTGCTTCCAGCCTGGCTGGCATTCCCAAGCCCCAGTTTGGTGCCAAGAGAAGGCTTCTCACTTCCAAGAAACAACTTGTAAGTAGCATCGGAGAACCCCGCGCACCAGAAAAGCGTGTCCAGGGCAAGACGCTCCGCGGAACTTTAATATACTTCGTTATATTATACTCGCAGTTACAGACACGTCAAACACAGGGAACGCCACAAGCAGCCCGGCCGTTTCCACCCTCTCCGCCCCCCTTTACTGTGGTCCTAACGAATCGTACTGGTTCTTCGGAGCTGAAAGCGGACTAGGAGAAGGGACTCCTTACCCAGAGCTGGCAGTGGGGTCGGGAGGAAGTGGTCCAAGCGGTCCAGGCCGAAAGGATTGGGCAAAAAGCGAATCACCCGCGCCCTTCTCTGCCCATCGCCCTCGGTTTCTTGACCAAAATCAAGGCAGGGATACCAGAGACTTTTGCCAGGGAACCCCCAGTAACAAGCGTTTCCTGCTCTCCCTGCCGCGAAAAAGTCTCCCGTCCCCTACTCGTGGCAGGGCAAAGTTTGAAGAGATGGGAAATGCCCGCAGAGAAAATAGACCATGCAAAAGCAAAGCAGCCAAGGAAGGAAGGAAGGAAGGAAGGAAGAAGGAAGGAAGGAAGGAAGGAAGGAAGGAAGGAAGGAAGGAAGGAAGGAAGGAAGGAAGGAAGGAAGGAACCACTAGGCAGTTTGCGAGAATTAGTTTATTGCGGTAGGAAAGTCGTTTGCTTGGGGCAGGGCCCAGCCAGGAATTAACACAAAGGGGCGCTTTTATAAATTGCTAGAACGCCGAAAGAGATGAATCAGAGGGGGATTCGTTCTGAAACGGAGCCATTCCCTCCCGGCCAGAGAAGTTCACACAACTCAGATCACCTCCTAGGGTTAACCTCGGTTTGCTTCTTGTGGCTTAGTGTGCTGGGTCACCCGGGCCTTTCTGGTTAATTTAGAAATATAACACGAACCCAAGAAATGGGTTAATTCAGTAAGGCTTAAGCGCATTGTGTGAATGCAGCAATTAACATTCGAGGTTCTGAATGAACTGGCTTCAGGCTTCGGGAGGGATACGTGTAAGCACAGTAACAAGCATATATTCGTCCTTCCCTCCGTGTTGAGGAAGAAGCGGAGGAGACCTCCGAATTTGATTTAAGTCGATTTCGTTTCTTCACGTTCCGTTTCCAGGACCTCGGTGCCCAGCGTCTCTATCTGCAACCCGCTTCGAGTCGTGGGAATGGCTCAGGGGGTTATCCGTCGAAATCCCTCCGGGTCTCGAGATGCCTGGTGACGCCGAGGCTTCTGGGCTCTCCCCGACGGGACGCGCCGACCCACCAAGGCAGGGAAGTTTCTGTAGTTTGTGGGAAGAGGAGACCCGTGTCTTTGGTCAACTTCTCCGGGAAGGGAGACGCGCCGGACTTAAGAGAGGACTGAGTATGACTGAGGTTGCTCCCGCTAGGATTTTCTTTGCTCGCTTTCAGCCCGGCCTTCCCGCGAGTTAGGCCAGCCATTCCCTCTCCGAAATACCCACAAACCCTCAACTGAGCCTCTTCCAAACCCAACGCGTGGCAGTCCTGGGGGCCAGCTCGGGGTGTGTGTGTGAAAGCGAGTGTGGTTATTTTAATCTCCCCAATGAAATGTGTCTTTATTAGCCGCCGTCGCCGATTGACTTTGGGGGGGGGACCGCGGTTGGGGGGCTGCAAGTTTAGGCAGGCCTGCGCAGAGCGAAGTCCGCCCGAGTCCAGAAGTTCTGGCTCCCAAGTCCCGAGGGGGCGAGGGCAAGGGAAGCTCCTCCCCCACTGACGCTCAGGACTTTCACCTCCCTCGTGGAAAGGCTCGCCCGCAAAGAAGAGGCGAGCCCTCCTCGCGCAGGTAGGCTACACACAGGCGCCCCCGCACTCGCCGCTTGGCTCGGGTCTCAGCCACGCTGGCCGCGCTCCCACCGCAGGCTCGCCCGGGCTGAGGTGGATCCGGGTGGCTCCTAGTTCAGCGGGTTGGGGGAAGCCGGCCGTTTCCTGGCGGTTTTCTTGGGGGTGGGGGGTGGGGGGGAGACCGCGTCTTATTCCACTGGGGTCGCGTCTGGGGAGCCCCGTGTAAGGCTTTAAGCAGGTTGTGAGAACCCTGCCAGGGAGCGCAACCGCGGACTGCCACAAGTCTATGGGAAATAGGCTGACTACCATCACCTCCCCCCCCACCCCGTCCTCTTATCCTGCCCATTTTGGCTGACTTTGCGGAGATTGGGAGTCTGCGGGTGGAAAGAGGGGAGGGGAATCTCCTTTACCCGCCAGAAAAACCGCAACGGCTCGGCTCTCCTTCCCTCTCGTGACTCTCGGGAGCCGAGTTATTTAAGAAGCTGTGGCCGACCGGAACGCCACGACCTCAAGTCTAACCACTTTCCCTTGGAAGAGGGAGTTTCTCGCCCCCCCCCCCGATTTCCCCCACCCCCCACGTCCTGATATTTATTTATATGATCAAGGTGCTAATTGCCCCCATCTCTCCTCTCCGCCCTTCAAGCGACCCTCCTTTTTCTCTGCCCCGCAGCAAACGGGGGGTAACCCGATCCTGGTTTGTCCACCCAGCGACTTGAGGGGCTTCCAGTCAGAAGCGCTCCGAAGGCTGGAGGGCTGGAATGGGGGTGGGTGGGAGGGGAGGGGAAGGGAAGGCAGGAGAGGGAAGGGAAGGGAAGGGAGGGGGGGAGCCTTTTCTCCTGCTATATTTTTATGTGCCCGCCTGTGTGTCTCTTTCTGAAGAAGAAGAAGAAGAAAAAAGTAGCTGTTATTTGTTGCCTGATTGTCCCCCCCCCCGGCGAAGCTGGGCCCCTGTTTTCCTTTCCCCCCGTTGTCTGTTTTTATTCTTTTCCCTCTGGCTTAGATGTGTCAATCATTCCCTGCTCGCCATTGGTTGGAGAGCCGCCGTCAAAAAAGTTGCCCGAGAGGCGCTTGTGCAGCAAACCCAGCCGGGAGAGCGAGCAAGCGAGGGAGCGAGAGAGAGCGAGAGAGAGAGAGAGAGAGAGAGAGAGAGAGATTGCCCGGCTGCCGCGCGTTCGCCACCATTCGGCCCCCGCCGCCCCCCCCTCCAGTCCCACCTCGCTCCAGCGCCTCCTGCCCCTCCGCTCGCCAGAGGGGAGGGGGGGCTTAGAGAGGGCGCTTGGTATATTTATTTTTTTTAACCATTATTCTCCTTTGCCTTACTGTTTTAAGAAGCAGGTCGCGGTTGGCCGGATTGCCCCCTTTTCCCTTCCTCCCACACCGTCGCATCCTCATCCTCATTTACCCCCGTCGCCACCTTCATCTTCATCGCCGGAAGGCGAGAGGGCAGCTGTCTGGGAGGAAGGGTCTTTTTTTTAACCCTCTTCCCTCTGGTTTCTTTTGTAGGAGAAAAAAAAAACACAACAACTCTGCTTTGGGAGCTTCCTCGGGATCCACTCGGCCAGGCGGTTTGGCCACCACCACGTTTTTCTTTTTTTTTTATTAACTCGCAGCTCTTCCAGAAGCTTTAAGGTAAGTGAGAGGATGGCGCGCACACCCTCCGCCGGCACACATCGCCCGCCAGCCAGCCGCGGTGGTAGAGTTGGCCTTTTATTTTTGCGTCCCTGGTTTTGGAAAATTAGGAGAGGGGGGGTGTTTGAAGGAAAGGCTGCTGCTTCTTTGTTTTGGACTACCCATACAAATCGTGTCCCCCCCCCACCCTCCACTCGCCCCCCCCCCTCTAGAGACTCTCGAAATCCCTTCGAAGTTCGGCTGAAACCGACGGGCCCCCTGTTTTCTAGCGAGCTGGGTGCGCGCCTGTGCCCGGAGCCTTTTCCAGGATCGCCGATTAGGTCGTTTTGTGGCGCAAAAAGTTGTTACTGGAGGTTGGAGGGGGAAAAAAGGCACCGATCTGAGAGGTCCTAAACTAAACGGTTTTTGTTTGTTTGTTTGTTTTGTTTTGTTTTGTTACCCTCTTTCTGGCCTGCTTGGCTCCTTCAGCATAATCGCTTTTCTATTGTCGGGGAGGGGGGAATCGTTCAATAGTGCAGAGTGAGGTGTTCGTCTCTTTGTGTGTGTGTGTGTGTGTGTGTGTGTGTGTGTGTGTGTTTGTGTGTGTGTGTTGGTGCGCGCTTGTGCGTTTCCCCTGCAGAATCCTCCTAGATTTGTTTTTTTAAAATTCGGCCCAATCCTGTCTTTTCTTTTGTCGGCTGCAAATTGGTCTGAATTCAGAGAGGTTTAGAGAGAAATGTCGCAATTTATCCGGAGCCCAACTGAACTGAACTGGGACTACTTCTGAGTAGAGAGAGAGAGATTTACAATTAGCTTATTTTAAAATGAGTGGCGAACAAAGATCCCTACGGAGGAAGGCGACGTTTAGCTGGGGGTGTGCAGCCAACAGAATCTCTCCCCACATATAATACACATACACACACGACTGTTGTTTTCTTTCCTTGTCTCCATGGAAGGGCAGGGGAGAGAGAAGGAAATTAAATCCACCTAGCTCATGAGTTATTGATAAATAGTTTATCTCCGACAGTCCGATCAATAGACTAAAAATCATTTGACATACACACAGCATTGGATTTTCAAGTGCTTGAAAGAGTTGTAGTGCCCAAAGGAAAACCTCGGCTCAACTGATGGAAAGGGGAAAAAAAAGGCTGAGTTTGAAGGGAGGGAGTCTGGCCAGGTGGGATCCTGTTGAAGAG
Source organism: Protobothrops mucrosquamatus (assembly GCF_001527695.2). Classification (NCBI taxonomy): domain Eukaryota; kingdom Metazoa; phylum Chordata; class Lepidosauria; order Squamata; family Viperidae; genus Protobothrops; species Protobothrops mucrosquamatus. The sequence continues at coordinate 117,036 of NW_015386383.1, read as the reverse complement.
ATTTCTCCCCCAGCCCAGCCTTGATATTCTTGGACCAAGAGTATTACTAGACAACTTAGCAAATTTAGAGAAGGAAGGAAGGAAGGAAGGAAGGAAGGAAGGAAGGAAGGAAGGAAGGATCAGTCACTTTGTTCTGCAATGGAAAAAAGAAATCCAGCCCAGCTAAGAGAAGGTTGCTGGGTGCTTGGATTTTACTATGGCTCCTCCAGGCTGCAAACCAGCCAGAATGTAGACAACTCCAGAGATTTTGGAGTTTTGCACTGATCCCCCCCCCCCATTTCAAAAACCCTTCTTTGGAAGGCAGCCCTATCGGAAGCCAGAGGCCTTTACTTCCGAAGACCCCCCCCCTAACCAATCTCACCAATCTTGCATCTTTCTTGGTTTGTGGGTGCTTCTTTACACTCAAGCCACGCCGGCTTTGAAGACTCAAAGCAGTGAGAATTAGTTTAAAGGTTTCCAAAAAGTTCGCCCTGACACAACGCCTTGCAATGCCTGAGAAATGGCACTAACATTCTCAACGGGGGTTTGTTTGCTTTTCCTTCTCTTCTGTCAGGGTAGGGAGAGCACAACTACTCTTGTACAGTTGCGTGAGCCAAACAAGGTTTCGAAGGGGGGTGTTTGCAGCTTTGCATTTTCTCACGCAGGACGTGCTGGCTACTCTTGAATTCGTTTCAGTCTCTCTCTCTAGTATTTAACAGCCAGAACGGCGAGGGTTTAACAGATCTACATCTCTCCCTCAAAGACCAGCAATTGTAGGCAGGTCTAAATTGCAGTTTGCCCGGCGGATCTTGACACAACATTCGTAAAAAAAAGAGGGTAGGTGTTGCTAAACGGTTGTCGCGCGTCAAAATCTTCAGATATATCGTGGGCTGCGAGGGATTTGTGGGCACCTGGAAAGGAGAGAAATTTGCTGAGAAAGGAACTCAAATCTTCCTTGTTGCCTTTCCTCACTAGCCCCGCTTCCGTTCTCCCCTTTCCTTAACAGTATCTCCCATTAGAAATGAATTCGGGTTTTGCCCCCGCTCCCCTCCCGCAATTGTAACCGTGTTTACTTGGAAATCGCGCCGATTTGCTTGACATTCGTTGCAAAGCGTTGCAAATCTCTTCGGGATTTCAGTTTAGGATGGCGGTCAAACCCTTCTGCCACCTCGTTTCGTGGCCCTGCCGTTCACCCGCTGGTATTTCCAACCAAGATCCTAAAGGCTTTTGAGCAGACCTGATGCTAATCCTGTGAACTTAGAAGTAATAAAAAAAAAGGGCTGCTTCCCCGTCGGAAGGCTTGCGGCTTTATTTCTCCAGGGGACCCAAATTAACCGGCCAGCTTCAGGAAAGGCTACTAAAACTTTCATCCCGATCCATTTGTTCCCCAGCAAACTGCCCCGATTCCCGCGGGATGCTCGGGAGTCAGGCCTGTGGCTGATTCCGCCAGGCTGATATCAGGGCGGAGGGCTTGGCGGGCTTGGATTTGGTTTGGGGGAAACGAGGCAAGGAGAACCCAAACCTTAGCCTTGCCTAGAAAAAACTTCCTAGCGAGTTGGGGCAGGATCGCGCTCGGCACGGCCCAAGCCGGAGCGACTCCTCTTGGGCCCAAAGGCGAATTAGGCTTTGCGCCCCGAGAGATTTGCTGGAGCTCCCGTCCCACTGGGGAAGGCCTGCCCCGCCGTCCTAGCTGTCCCCGCCCGCCACCCACCCACCCAAAAACGGCCGGGGACGAAGGCCTGGAGGCCGAAGGAGGCGCGTCGGCTTGGCCGTTGCTTTGGGAAACGGCTGGAGAGTCGCCTGCGCCCCACTGCGCCGAGGGCCTTGGGGGGGGGAGGGTGCTTGGTTTGCTGGGCAACTGGCGCCGAGGGTCTCGGGGCAGGACGGAGGGTCTTAGACGGCGGGCTTGGCCATCTCCCTGGCGTCAGTTAACCCCTGGAAGCGCCCAGCGCCTGCCGGCCGGCTCCCTCTCCCCGAACCTCTCCGCCAGTCGATGCGAAAGCTGGGCTTTTTCTTTTTTTCTCCTTTTTCTTTTTTCCCTTTCATCGCCATCAGGCAGAAAATTAATCAACCCAAATGATCCTGAGTGCTGTTTGCAGCCGTCCCGTAATTAGGGGCCGTGTGCCACCCGGATTATCTCGTTAGTTTATCAAGAAAACATTTATTATAATTAATTCTTGGACGGGGTAATTATCATTGAGCGGGGACAGAGCAACTGGTAGATGGGGGTCCGCGCGCGGGGTGGGTGGGGGGGAGGAGGGGGTCTGGCGAGGGGAAGGGAGCGCGCTGGCAGCGACAGATTGCGGAGAACCAGATCTTTGGGGGGGGGAGAGAGAAAAGCAGCTGTCGCCTTCTTTCCCCCCCCCCCAGGCTGAAAGGGCGTGACTTCGGACCAGGTAGGAAACTGGAGGGGATCTACTCTCTCCCTTCGGAGCTTTCCAGGGGGCTCGCCACAGCACCTGCCTTCCCGGCTCTTTGGAGGCCGCGCTGCGGATTGACGGCCAGTCAAAGGAGAGGGGGGGTTGCTGTCTGGGGCGCGAAAACACGAAGGCAAGCAGGGTTGGTCGGGTGGGATGGGGGAAAGTGGAGTGGACCGGATGGGTGAGCCAGGGGCCCAGTCCCCGGTCCCCTCAGAAAGAGTTTGCTTGTCCCGGGACACGATCCAGCCCAAAACCTTTTGGAATTTCCAGCCAGCCACGTGCTGTTCTTCTACCTCCCCTTCTGTTGGGGTGTGGGTGTGGGTGTGTGTGTGTGTGAATGGAGCTAAAAATGCCTCTGTGCCCTTGACTGAATCGTGCTCCGAATTTAAGGGAAGGGGTTTCCAAAGCAAACTGTAGGATGAGGATAACAAATCGCAATCCCCGAACAAATTTGGAATTCTTGTGATATTTTAAAAAATCTGGGAGTTTTTAAACGTAAATCTGTTAGGAGAATGGCTTTTTTTTTGAAAGTCAGAGAGAGAAAAGCAGCATCTAAAACGGCGAATTGGCGATCCCATTTCCTTTTTTGCAGAAAGAAGGATGGCGGGAGTGATCCGTAGGAGCGAGCAGCCCCACCCTATGTTGAGTAACATAGTTCCAGTGAGTTCATTGCTGATTACTCGCGAATAGGTGTAAAAGTAGTTCTCTAAAACGATCTTACCCGTGTGTTTACTCAGAAGTAAGTCTTACTGTATAGAAGTTCGCCTTGCCCAAAGTGTAGACGCTTACCCTCTATTACTGGAAAATAAGTTTATTCAGGCTTCTTCTTGGTTTAAGTAAAAAGAAGATTGCGCCCCTAACGAAACAAGCTTAGTTTGGGAAATCGGTCGTTTTAAATCAGATATTCCCTGACTATTTCCTTGGAACAGTATTCTTTACAAGGTGTGGCAGAAAATGACCCAGCTGTTTCCAGGATGCAGGCTGGGTTCTTGAGCTACAGGTGTTTACAAAGCCGTTTCTTTCCTCAGGTTGGCAATTTTTGTGGTCTCAGTTGAAGCAGCTTGAGATAACAGTCAACGAAAAATCTGAAATCAATTTGAATGGATCCAGATAGAACTGGGGGGTGGGAGGCAGATGGCGTGACCCCAAAATCCATTTATGTGTTTCAAAGATTAAAAAGTTACCTGTAACTTTTTCCTATTCCTTTTTCTCAACGACGTAGTCGTTTTAAAAAGGCGGGGTGGGTATTTCTTTCAGTCTTTATTTGTCAGACAAACGCCTATATTCCGTAAAGGAATTGGTGTTCGTAAGGGGGACTGATTTCCTGATGCAAATAAATACTCAGCTTTCAAATATCTTCATAAAGATATAGGGCTGGTCTCTTAGTAAGGATCCCTCCGTTGCAGTTCGACCCTATGAACAATAGTGCTTACTTTTCAGAATATCTGAGGGAAATTGCACTTGTTTTTATTCTGACGCAGAGAAAGAACGTCTGAGTTGAATTTCCTATTGCTGATTTAAAAACACTTAATTTTAGTGGTCCTGGGCCCATATACTTTGTACTACCCGTCCCTCTTTTTCTCTTTCTCTCTTTGAAAATATGTATATTTTATCAGACAAATCATGAAAAAGTTTCCTGCAGGGATAGATTGATTTGGGCCAAAATGTATACTGTAAACCGAAAATCCTTATGGCTTGTATGAATCCCCATATTGAAATCTCTATCTGGGAATTTTAGGAAAGCACCCCACATTTTGTGGATCCAGAAACTTGTTCGGAACCAAATCGTTTGGGTGGATTTAGCTGCCTTTTAAAATAAACAGGGTTTTGCTGCTGTTGTTTTATTTTAAAGTCTCATCCGAGGTTGAAACTTCTTATCAAAGACACGAGGGCTCCTGGCGTTTTCATCTGCAGCTGAACCCTTTTCTCTCGCGGTGAAAGTGAAAAGTTTAGTGGGACTTTTTGGGGGGAAGCGCAGAAAACCGGGGCTCTCTCCCTTTTTCAGGATGTTTGAAAAATCCCAGGATCTTGGAAAGGAGGCAGCCAGGCTGCGATCCTTCCAATCGCTACTTCTGGGAAATTCCTCTCGGGGAAACAGAAGCCGGGTACAGGCTGCCTTGTTTAGCGCCCATCTGAGCAGGGAACCTCAGAGGTTTATTCTGCTCTGAGGTCAACACGCGTAAGATCGCGTTGAGGGAACGTCTGAAAGGGAAGGCTGGCTTTAGCTTTAATCGCCTGCTGGAGCGAGTTAGCCGCCTTGGCTGTGTCCAAAGCCTCCCTTTCTCGGGAAGCCCTCTGCTCCGGGTCTGAAAAGGACTTTTCGCCCTGAAATTCGATTGACTTAAAACGGTGAGTAACTTTGCTCAGAGGCCCGCTGACTTCGAGCAGCGCCCGTCCCCCGAAGGGGCTGCAAACGGCTTTCGGCCTTCCCTCCGCCCGGTCCCCAGTTTGCTTGCAAGCTCCACGGAGGAGGAAGCCAGCTGCGTTTGGATTGGATTTCCTTTAATTTGGATCGCCTTTCCCACAGAAGGAGAGCCGCAGTGTTGCCTTAGGAGGGAGAGCAAAGGGATTCCCTAGGAGGAAAGGGGGGGGGAACGGGACTTTGAGGCGGGCTCTAAACTTCCAACCCGTCCCCTTCATTCCTACATTCCTGGTTAACGTGCAGATTTTTCCCCCCCTCCTATAAAAACTTTTCTGTCGTAAAAACCCGGCTTCCTCAAGCAGGTATTGATTGCCTCGGGGGTGCTGGGCTAGGATTCCTACGGAGACGTTGGGAGCTGTATTCCCACGATTTGGCTGAAGCGCGCTTCGTTAACTTCATTGGTTTCTTGAAAGAGGGAAAACAGAAAATTAAGTGCCTTGGTTGCCTTTGGTGGTGGCGCAGAAAGAGGGAGAAGACGCAGCCTCCTCCTCCTCCTCCTCCTCCCCCCCCCAAAAAAACTTCAAACTCATTAGATCCTAGCAGAAATCTTAACCCCTCCCTGCCCCCCCCCAACCCCGTTTTCCTCCTCCTCGATGCGCAAGCAGGTTTGATCTGTCAGGAACGATTAACGTCCCCCTTGTGATGGGGATAAGGGGAACTCTCTCTAAGAAGTTTGCCGGGAGGGTTGCTGACACCCAAATCTTGTGTTGAGATGAAGAAATGCACACCACGAATTGGTGCAGAAGTTTATCTTCGTAGGTTGGACTCCAGATTAGCTGGAGGTGCGGGGGTGGGTGGGGGTGGGGGAAAGACTCTCCCAAACCAAGGAAAACCCCTGGATCGCCGCTTTCCTCGCTCTTACCCAGGCAGCAGATCTCAATGGCTTCAATTATTAAGGCCGCCGTTCTTCCCCCTTCCACCCTCCGCCAAAAGAGAGCGAGGCAAATGCCGACGGGGGCTGGAAGAGAGTTTGGGCGAAAGGATTCCCCACTTCATGCAAAAGTTAATTACTTGTTTGTTTAGCTTGCCTCGGCCTTCTCTCCTCCTCCTCCTCCTCTCTCTCTTCCCCCCCCGCCTTGGTAAAAGTCTTCAAATTCGGGGAGTCCTTTTTTCCCCCCCCTCTAAATCTAATTAGCGCAAGTGCTAATTAGGAGAGGGGGGCAAAAATAGCTGAAAGAAATAACTTCAGGCAGGCCAAGATAGAGGGACGGCGAATCAGCGGAGCGCCCCCACCGAACCCCCCTCGCTTAGATCTTCTTTAAAGTGGGCATTTGAATTCTCAACTTTGGGGGGGGGGCGCGCTTCTTTTGCAGTTGCAAAAATCTGGGGTAATTAAAAAGCTCAGGGTGGGGGTGGGGGACGACAGATACGCTCCTTTGTCGCCGGGGAAAATTACCGAACGGGGGTGGGGGAGGTTTTGTTAGCCGGCCTTATTTATTTAGCCAAGGGGTCCTTTGTGTCCGTCAAACGGGTCCCAATCAAGTTTTGTTGGAGGCAATTAACTACTTGCTAAACCCAGGGAAACCTTGGCAAATGCCCCCCCTGGAAAGCAAGCCGGAGCGGAGCAGGCTGGAGTGCGTGCGTGCGTGCTTGTGTTCGGTGGAGGGGGGGGCTGGGCTGCTCCTAGCGAAGGGAACTGCTACTGTACGCCGCCCCTGTGGCTTGTGGGGCGGGCGAGAGGAAGGAGTTTGTCGGGGCGGTCCGGAGGAGGGATGCGCCCATCTAGTCGGCCGCGGTTTGGCAGGGCCTGCAGCTCAGCGGGTGCCACCCCGCGGCGAGCAAGGCTTCGCTAGTTCGAAGACCCCCGTGGACGAGGCTTTCTTTTTTTCACTAACTGCTCTCTCTCTTTCTCTCTCTCCCCCCTTCCTCTCTCTCTCTCTCTCTCTCTCTCTCTCTCTCTCTCTCTCTCCCCCCCCCCCCTTCTCTTTCTTTCTCTCTCTCCCTCCCTCTTCCCTCTCTTTTTCCTCTTCTTTTGGTTTTCTAAATTAGGCTCCGGATTACAAGGTTAACTTCTCTACCCGAAAGATCTGGAGAAGAAAGAGGAAAGGAGAAAGAAGCAGATCCAGGAGGCACCTCCTTCCAACTCCAAGCAGCCCCAGAATTTTGGCCATTTTTCCTCCTCGCCCCAACTTTAGCATGATGTCTTATCTTAAGCAACCACCTTACGCAGTCAACGGCCTAAGCCTCACCACCTCCGGGATGGACCTGCTCCATCCCTCCGTGGGGTATCCAGGTAAGGGAGGAGACACCCGGGCCGCCCAAAGGGGCTTCCAAAGGGCGGGGACTCGTTGGATTTGGGGCCTCTTATTTACTCCTCCGGCGGTGGGATCCTATTTCCCGGGGGCCAATGGGGACCAGGTGGTAGCTGGAGTATCCCAACTCTCCCCTTAAATTTCTCCCGTTCACGGGTTCAGGAAAAAAATTCTTTTCACGTGAACGTCGTTTTCCCGAATTTTCTGTCTGAGCGCACGCCAGCTGCTCCCGACGATTGGAGCAAGTCGGGTTTTTGTTTTTGTTTGTTTTGTTCTGAGGTCTGGAGAAGGACGAGAGGATGGTTCATAGGGCGGAGGGCGACCAGGCTACCTCTCCGAGTAAACCTCCATCTGTGCAGCCCTTGAAAACGTTTCATTACCTAACTAGGTAAGACCATCAGTACACTAACGATCTTACCTGGACTGGTGATCTTACCTACTTGGGTAATGGCACGTCTGCAAGCAAACCACCAAGCTCAGAGAGCATCAAGGACTGCAGAGTTCAACCTTGAGCTATATATATATGCTCTTCTATTGGAGCCTCCATCTGCACGGTCGGTCCAGATCCTGCTACGGTCGTTCCTTGCGCCCAGACGCCGCCAGCAGGCCTCCCGCTGTGTCCGAATCGGTTCCCCGGTCGGTGTAACGTCCAATGCGGTAGCTCTGAGGCTGCCACCCGGAGTTAACTTCTCCCTTGAAGCTACGCTGGCACACTTCTTTCAGGAAGACGGGCTCGCACACCCCCCCCCCACACCCTCACCCCGCCCTTCTCAGGCTCTCCCAGGAGAGTTCGTCACATTCAGCTCGATGGGGCTCCTTTAGAAAAGAGGCTATAGGATCGCGCGCTATTGCGACCTGTCTTTGGGCACCTGGGCCCGGAGCCGGTTAGCCTGCGGCCCTGGCAGCTTGGTCTTCTCTGAGCTCAGAGAGGTGGCCACCATAGCTCAGCAGAGACCTCTACCCCTCAGCCGGACCCTACCCGAGTCCGACCTGGAGATGGGGCTTCTTTAGGAACCAGTCTCCGTGAAAACCGGACTTGTTTGGGCTCACTCCCAAGGAAAGAGGGGGCAGGGCTTTCGGGGGAAGTCAGAGGCTCCAAAACGGCTTAAGGTGGACTGACTGTTCGAGCCCCCTCCCGTTGGAGAGCGGCCGAGTCCTCTTTCCCGGACTTAGCCAGGCTTTTCTCCTGACCGGTCAGCTGGCATTTCTTCTTTCCCAGCCACCCCTCGGAAACAGCGGAGGGAGCGCACCACCTTCACCCGCGCGCAGCTGGACGTCCTGGAGGCCCTTTTTGCCAAAACCCGCTACCCGGATATCTTCATGCGCGAAGAGGTGGCCCTCAAAATTAACTTGCCGGAGTCACGAGTGCAGGTAAGGAAAGGGCTGGTGCGCGCCTCCCGGTTTGTCTTTTTATCTGGAAAGACTGGGTCTCCAGAGAGCTGGGAGAGGGGGGGGGGTCGGGAGGACAATACAACCGGTAGGGGTCTGGGCAGGGCCTTGGTGGCCGAGAAAAGAAAGGGTGTGGAGTGGAGAAAGAGATGAGATGCAGAGTAATCTTCAGCTGTCCTCAGCATTCTGACTCTCCTCCCGGGACGAGGATCTCCGGGGAAAGATGGGATCTGGAACTCCAACCTCTTTCTTCTCATCCCAATGGAGAGAAAGGCAACTTTCTAGGCAGGCTAATATTTTAGAAAAGATTTCTTCCACCCCCAACCTCAGCCACCTTTGGACTACCTTTAGTAGCAGTGGTTGAGGGCAATGATAAGAGCTGTTGCTGAATATACATATCTGAAGACCCCTAAGCTGAGAAAGGCCCCCTTCAGGTATGGGTTGCAGCCATCCAGAGATACCCCGTGGTTTTAAAACAAAGGTGAAATTGTAGTGGAGGGTGATAAGCTAAAATGGGCCCCAGGCGCCAAAGTTTTGGATCTCCAAAAACCAGAAGTTGAAGTGGGGGGAGACCTGATGTTTAATGGCCTGCCTGGGGAGTGGGAATAATTTCTACTTTGCCATTATCAGAAAAAAGGACACTGAGGTTGCAGACCATTCAGCAAAGCTCTAATTTTTGACCCTGCACCCTTCCTTGAAAGAATGCCTTGAAAGTATACCAGGTCAGAAATACCAGTGTTTCATCCTGGCCTGTTGCTAGAACTGTGCTTTTCAACATGGAAAACTTTAAGACCTGTGGACTTCATCTCCCAGAATTCCCCAGTCAGCATAAATTCTGGGAGTTGAGGTCCACACCTTCAAAGTTGCCAAGATTGAAAAAAACACTGTGACAGAGCAAGGGCATTTCCTCTTTAGTGATTTCGTATTGTCATCCACCCATAATGTGCCATAGTAAGGTCCAGCTTTATGATGGCTGGGTAGCACTGTAAGACCCTATAACTCTCTAGTGAGGGGATAGCCCAAATCTACTTTGCTTGGACAATATCTTGGACTGGGTTTTTCCTCTCTCTCCCTCCAGTGTAGCTTATTCTGGTCTCAAAAGTGACTAGGATGAATTAGGTTCCATGCAGTCCTCCCATGCAGTTGCCTGACAACAGTCTTGTTCAACAAACTGCTTGCATTCAGGCAGCCTTGTGCTTCCATAGCTACTAAGGTATGAATCCCTTGCAGGCCACCCAGTAAATCTTCATGGTTTCTTGAGATAGGATTTATGAAGAGGGCTGACAACTGAGTTCAGTTTGGCTGAGGTGCATGGAAGAAGACTCTCAGCAAGGTTTAAAGTCATGACAGGCAGACCTACTGGTCATATTAACTTGCCAAAAAAAAAAAAAAGCAGAGGATTTTCCGAGCATCTGTTTGCTGTTTGATTACTTTTCTTGTATCTCATATGACTGTAGCAAGATAATCACATTCCTCTCTTTTTATTTTGGTGGGAAATGAATGAGTGCTTGTAGCGTACACAGGCCTCTTTAATGATTGATCCCATCAATTAAGTGGCCAGAAACCAAGATGATTTTGCAGATACTCTTGCTCAATCTTAAAAAAAACAAAACGAAGAAGATAAGGGTGAGGATGCATGCAAGTGACTACTTTTGGAAAAAAAGATCTTCAGAGTGCAATCCACTGGGCTGTTCATCAGACTTCACCAGCTCTGATATTATTATACCCTGTTGACAATGATCATTTAACATAGTGCCCTTTCAAGCAACAAAAATGTACACCCTTAAGTACTGCTAAGAGGTACACACTGAAAAAGAAAGAGGAAATACGAGAAAGTGGTGAACCTATATTGAGAGATATGGGTTGGACTATATGGAACTGTGCCTTCTTTTGCATACCAGTTTTGGCTGCTATGCATAATGGTGAAGAATTCTCCAGAGGTTTGGAAAATGAATGAGGCTGAGAAAGTGAGTTCTGACAGGACCTGCACTAACCATGTTCTGTACCTTCTCACCAAGCTTCTACCTAGCTCAGGGATAGGCAACCTTGGCTCTTTTATGACTCGGGGACTTCAACTCCCAGAATTCCTGAGCCAGCCATGCTGAGGAGAAATGGAGAGGTTTCCATGCTGAGCCATGCTGGCTCAGGAATTCTGGGGGTTGAAGTCCACGAGCCATAAAAGAGCCAAGGTTGCCTACCCCTGAGCTAGCTTCCATATTGCTTTTGATTTTGCTAAGAAACCAGCCAGCTTCTTTAATTTAAAACCTATTGCTTTTTCAGTGGACAAGCCACATTGTTTTGATTGTTGTTGTTGTTAGCATCATCATTGTCACCATCATGCCATGAGATAAAATGGTACCTATATACAGTAAATCAGGAGTCTTTTAATGTTTAATTTATCCATCCAGACCAGCTTTTGTACTTTTTAACAGCAACATTCAGCTGTCTCTCTCTGGCCAGAAAGTATATGAGCTGTACTTCAGGAATGACCCCAAAACTGATTTATGACAGATGTCATTTAAAAGCAGTTCTTGGGAAAATGCAAACCCAGTGACCTAGGGAAATTCTTTCTCGATACAATATTTTCTAATCCTGATCATAATTACAGGGTGAAATGATATAATGCAATGTAACATTAAAAAGATAATTTGGTTAGGTTATAGGAGTTAAGTGAAATCTGGATATTGGTAATACTGATAATTTGCAACACCTGCATTGCACTCTGGCTACTCATACTCCGTGCTTTGTGATTGGGCGTGAGTGTGAACACACACATGCATACACCAACTCATTATACAATTTCAGTTTATAAGCAGGTTTCCTGCAGGGTCCACCAAGAAAGGCTTGACATCCAAAATGGTCTTTAACTTGAAAGCATTGTCCAATGATTCCATCTGTACTTGCTTTCCACTAAGCATGAAATGAATGGAACTGCCCAGATATTTTCAGGAGGGGGGGAAAATAGGTTTGCCAAAAAAAAAAAAAAAAAAAGGATGGCCACAGGACACTTTTGCTGACATTAAATCTGGGGATTCATAATATGCTGCAAGCTACAGGAAGAGGAAAGGCACATTTACACTTGTAGAGTTAAACTAGTTTAATAGGCTTTCACTCTCTCCAGGAGATTCCAGGAACTGAGATATTCTCTAGACTAGAGCATAAAGGATCATTTAAAGCACCTATACTCAATGTCACTTATCATATTGCTTGAGTTTGATAATTAAACTGCTATAAAATATATCTGTTCTGAGACAGGGAAACATATATTTAAACATAAATTAGGTTTTTTTTTAATTGTTCCTTTTCCAGAGACATCACAAATGCCATTTATTTTAATTGAACAGACTTGATGAGAGAGGCAAATCTTGATTCTCAGTTGATTTCATATGCTTTACAGCAGGGGGTCTTCAAACCTGGCCCTTTTATGACTTGTGGACTTCAACTCCCAGAATTCCTCAACCAGGCACGCTGACTGAGGAATTCTGGGAGTTGAAGTCCACAAGCCATAAAAGGGCCAACTTTGAAGACCCCTGCTTTACAGGGTGATATAGTTAAACCCCAGGTTCCTAACAAGCCTGAGAGAGGTACTTGTGGTGTTCTTGAGCTGAGCTATTTGCTTGCAGATGTTTCATTATCCAAGTAGGCAGCATCATCAGTGCAATGTTTGGAACATCTGCTAGCAAACAAACAGGCTTAGAGAGTACTAAGAACTCCACTGTTCAACCCTGAGTTACAGATACTCTCATCTGTTGGAGACATACTTGTACCATTCATGTGGCCTTCTGGAATCACAAATCGCAAGGTTCTGCATCGTACACCAGTAAGAATGAACTTCTTAAAAATTACTGTTTAGGCATTCCTAATATGCACAAAGCTAGGAACTTAAATTTGTCATGTTTGATATAACGCAGGCTTACATGACTTTTAGTTCCATCATTTTCCCTTTTACATGAACTGCATAACATTTTTGCCATATTTTCTAACTGGTATCTTGGCTGTGTAATTTATTTCACGACTTCCTATCACGTTTTCTCTTTAATTAATATGACTTGTATTGTTCACTGTAGTTAATATTACAGACTATATTAGGAATAAAAGAATGAAAAACACAACGAATAAAATGTATGAAAAGATGACAGCTTCAAAATGATCATTTCACAAAATAGAGTTAAAGAGCAATTTAAATGGTAGGTGAGAGGAACTGCAATTCATATTTTAATAAGTACTGTGTGTAAATTGGGCGGCTATATGCATTTGTTTAATAAATAAATACGATCTCCTCCTCTTGAAATACTTTCATTTTCCTTCTTCCTTTTACTTTTTCCTCCTATTCCTTATCACACCCTTATCACATATCTTGCAGCAAAGGGGAGGGGGCATATCTTCAATCATTTGGATAGAAATCACAGATATGAGATCAGACCAGAAGAAAAACACACACTTGATGTGCCTTTTTCTTGCAAGGGTTGCTCCAATCAAGCACCAAAATTGCAGCACTCCATAGGAGCTACTTTGTGGTATCTAAAAAGATGCCTGGCTCCCTTTTGGAAGGAATTCCTAGAGCTGCCATTGATTATTTGAGTGGGGATGAAGGAAAAGAGAAAGGCAGAAATATGTTATTATAAGGAGAGATGGGATAATGTCATGACAGTTGCATGTAGTGCTCCTCTTTGGAGCAAATGTGGTTTGTGTGTTTTTTAAATAGATATCAACATTGCTTAATAACAATGTACACAGATTCCTATTTGCATTGGAGAGTCCAAAACAGCTATGATCTAAAAGGCATCTTTTGTGCAAGAGAACCCCTCCATCGCCAAACTGGAAAATTTGTTCAGTGGCATGCCTGTATCTATTACTGATCTCTTCATAGCTCAGCTAGTAGAAAATCGAAGTCTCTTCTGATTATAAATGAAAGCAGAGCATCAGAGAAGCCAGGGATGGTCCTCAGAAGAGTTATGCCTCTTTGTTGCTATGAAGGAGTTTGGGATCTCAAAGGTGCTCTTTCAAAAGGCAACTGGAGTTAGGGAGTTGGGACTTAGACTTAGAGGAAAAAACAGAGAGAGATGCTCTGATTGGAAATCACGTGATTTAAAAACAAATCATGTGATTTTTTTCAACCAGAAAACAAATCATTTGAATTTGAAAACAAATCAAGTGATTTGCTTACATGAGATGAAGTAAATGAAGACCTTTAACATCTATCAACAGGTTCTAAGGAACTTCCTACTATTTAATTGCCCTTCAGAGAGGGGTGGAAAGAAAGAAAAGATACAGCTCATTTAATTGGACAAGCATGTTTCCCTCCCATTCAGTTGCTCTCTTAATTGATAACCTCTCCTTTCTAATATTCTATTCTTTTTAATTAAGGGCTTGACTTCAGTAGGACTTAAGTGGAAGTCCTTGGGGTACCTAAGCTGCCAGGCTCAGAGGCTTGCAAATAACTTTTTCCATGTCTTCAAAGTACTCTTATTAAAGGTTTGCTTGGTTCTACTTTATGAAAGCGCTGGTAGTCTGACACCCTGCAGTGGTTTTCCACATACACTATTGCTTCATGGTTGCAGAGGAAAATAACAGTCCTTTGTGTAGTCGTCTTCTAAATAAGATGTAACCACATATTTTTCAATCTGGGATTGCAATAGATGTGATAAAGCAGAGATAAACAGGAGAAGAAGAGTGGATGAAGCTAAACAATGGGCAATTCAATGCATCTGCAGTAGATCCATGGTTATCTTTGTTGGCTCCCATTAATTAAATCGTAATATTTTGTTCCTGGTCATTTATTTCAGCTTTCTGAACCCATTTTTAAGGAGCAAGGGGTAGGCCTCAACCTAAATACTGATAGGACTCTCAGATAATGCCCTGTTTTTTGTGATGCTGGATATTGACATGGGCTTCTGCGTTATAAAAGTTGCCACCATGTTCCACCTGGATTAAAAAAAAAAATCGGATAAGGTTTTTCCATAGTGTACCAGCAAAACATGCAAGGGATGTTGAGGGAAGCCCAAATGGAAATCAAGAGGACTAGCAACATTTTCATAGCAACTATTAAACTCTTGAAAATTTTTGCTTAAATGAGGAATGGCTAAGAAATATGATATTCCTCAGTAAAACTCCATACCCTCTCATCACATTTGTCCTTGCTGTGATCCAAATAACTAACACCCTTTGCTCTTTTTTCTCCTCTTTCCTGGTTGGTTTTCCAGGTGTGGTTCAAAAATCGTCGCGCCAAATGCCGCCAGCAGCAGCAACAGCAGCAGAACGGGGGCCAGAATAAAGTGAGGCCCGCAAAGAAGAAGAGTTCTCCAGCCAGAGAAGTGAGTTCAGAGAGTGGAACCAGCGGCCAGTTCACACCTCCCGCCAGTACCTCAGTCCCTGCCATTTCCAGCAGCAGCGCCCCAGTGTCTATCTGGAGCCCAGCATCCATCTCTCCTCTCTCAGACCCCCTGTCCACTTCTTCTTCATGCATGCAGAGGTCCTACCCTATGACCTACACTCAGGCTTCAGGCTATAGCCAAGGATATGCCGGCTCAACCTCATATTTTGGAGGAATGGACTGTGGATCTTACCTGACCCCTATGCATCACCAGCTCCCTGGACCAGGGGCCACCCTTAGCCCCATGGGTACCAATGCTGTGGCCAGCCATCTCAACCAGTCTCCAGCTTCACTCTCCACTCAAGGTTACGGAGCTTCAAGTTTGGGGTTTAACTCATCTACTGATTGTTTGGATTATAAGGATCAAACAGCCTCCTGGAAGCTAAACTTCAATGCTGACTGCTTGGATTATAAAGACCAGACATCTTCATGGAAGTTTCAGGTTTTGTGAAGACCTGTTAGGAACCCTTTGTGATAAACAATAATGGTGATGATGATGCTAATGCTGATGATAAGTGATCACAATGATGTTGTTGAAACAGACAAGACAATAGCCATAGTAGGCTGACATTTCCAGTTTTGAGATCTTTGATTTAAATTAAAAAGAATTGTGAACAGGACACAAATTAATAACAAAGGCAAGAAATTCAGTGGCCGTGATCATACCTCCCAATTTCACCTCTTGCTCAGATGCTCTGGAAAGAAAGACAAGAAGGAAAGACATATTTTGTAGACCAAGAACAGAACCACATCACTTAGTTTCTCATTGCTTCATAGTTTTAGCCAATTGTTGGGTTTCTTTGCCTGGATAGGGATGGAAGATTATTCTGTGACCCAGAGTAGGGGGCATTGGGTTCTTTCTTTCTTTCTTTCTTTCTTTCTTTCTTTCTTTCTTTCTTTCTTTCTTTCTCTCTCTCTCTCTCTCTCTCTCTCTCTCTCTCTCTCTCTCTCTCTCTCTCTCTCTCTCTCTCTCTCTCTTTTTTTTTTTTTCTTTCCTGCCTTTCTTCCTTCCTGCCTGCTTGGCATTAACTAGTTACCTTTTTTTGTATGGCAAGAATGACCCTTCTTTTCCTTCCCTTTCCATCCAACCTTGGTTAAAATGTTTGTGTTATGGGACAATACATCCATATACATCTCTCAAGCTTCTTCGATTGCTTCGGCCTCATTTGGCAAAGTTGGCCAGAGGAAAAAAAATGAACAAAGAACTCGGTTAAGAGCTCTGTGGATCATGGGACTGATTGTCTTAGCTGCACTACTTTATTTAAGAGGGGGGAAAATAAGAATAATGTCAATAAGGAGTCAATATGTAGTTTTTAAGAGACAATCAGTGTGCGTCTTATATAAATGGTACATCTGTGGTTTTTAATCTGTGCTAGACTTTAAAACTGTGATCTCCTGTATTGTATGCAATTATAAACCCCACACCAGCAGGAGGGTCTGCTGTGATTTTACAGAGGTTATAATTAACAGTGAAATTTGAGCAACTGAGTTACATATGACCATCTTTCTATTTCTTTCTTTCTTTCTTTTTCTATCTCTCTTCCTCTCCCTCCCCGTCTCTGGTTTTCTTTCTGTCTTTCTCTTGCTCTAAAATTGCCTTTTACCAGAGGTAAACTGCACTGAAAAAAACAAAGCAACTTTTAACAGCAAGCTGTGGCTGAACGAACATCACCGAGATCTAAAAAAAAAAAAAAAGTCACTAAATAAAAATACACGTGGACTTTTGCATTCACCTGTACTACAGTAGCCTACTGTTGGAAAAGCTAGCAGTTAGGAGAAAGAAGTATATATATTTAAGACATCGGTCAATTGCTCTGACCTTGAAATTTCCAAACAGCAAAAATACTTGTTGTTTTTATGCTTGCTTGCGGATGTGAAATGGAGAAAAAAAAGATATATATGCATAAACCTTTTTTTTCTGGATTTGGCAGATATGTATAATTCTATTAAATGGTTCTAGCACAAGCGATAGTCTTTGTCTCCCCATGTGCTTGCAAAAGTTCCCCTCCTCAAAGCTCACTTCAACTTCCATAAAGCGAAAGGTTTTGAGAATTGGTTTCTGGAACCAAAGGGGGGATTTTTTTTTATTTTATTTTTTATTTTGGTGTCTCCAGGCTTTGTTTTAACCTTTTGTGGCATTCCCAAACCAGCTTAGCTTTGCTGTCTCTGCAAAACTACAAAGAATCAAGATCTTTGCTCTCTTTCGGGGTGGGGTGGGGTGGTTAACTTAGGAAACAACCTGAATTTCGTCAACTGTTTGCCAGAATAGAAAATGGTGGTGGGCTGTCCCCCACTTTCCCTCCCCCCCTGTCTTTATTTCGTTTCGGGCTTTTTTCCTGATTAATTTAGAGATTGAAAAGCAGAGGAAAGGAGATAAAGAACTAGAGGGGGGGGGGGAGAGATGCTTTGGAGGCTCAGGGGGTGTTTGAGCCGCTCCTATAAACGTTCTGAGAAGAAGGGATATAGGATATACGCGAAACAGCAGACGCAGTCACGCACAAATGATGGGTGGACAAAAGAGTTGGGATAAAGTTTTTTGAAAGCTATGATTTCTACAGCTGGACACAAAAGGACTTAGAGCACCCTGCGCCCCCTGCGCCCCCTCCCCTTTCCTCCCTGCCTCCTCCTGAAATCACCAGGAAAATTGTTACCTCTTTGGGGAGAGAAATAGCGTGCCTGAATTTCCCCCCCCCCCGCCTCCTTTCCTTTCCTTTCCTTTCTTTTCCTTTCCTTTCCTTTCCTTTCCTTTCTTTTCCTTTCCTTTCCTTTCCTTTCTTTTCCTTTCCTTTCCTTTCCTTTCCTTTCCTCGCCTTCAGTCGAAGTAGAAATAAGCTAAACGTTTTGGAATCGGGCTGGGCATTTAAGGTGCAGCCACACATCAATAAACATACTGCATTTCAACAAATTCCCACTTTTTCTCCCTTTCTTTTAATCAGCCACCCGTTTGTCTAAGTTCTCCCTTTCCTCCTCTCCCTCTACCGCCACCCCGCCCTTGGCAACTGATCCCCGTTTCTCCTTCAGGTGCGGTTTATTTAGTGATCGGGCCCCTTAGCCATTTCCGAAGATTAATATTCCGGGTTATGTCGGCGAACGGAGTAGGCGGGGATTACAGCCGTTCATTCTGACCGAGCAACAACAACAACAACAAAAAAAAAGCAAAACTGCAAATAAACTAGCAATTAAGGAAAACACAACCCAATGGAGGGAGGTGGGTGGGTGGGAAATCCAAGGCTCAGATTCGGTTTGCCTTAAAAACGATCCCATTTAAGCCAAGCTTTTGCTGAGAGTTGGACTGAAAGGAACGGTCCGTTTCTCTCAATGCTTTGGCGCAGAAGGGCTGAGTCCGGTGCCTTTTCCCTCCCTAAAACCGATTTATAAACGCCCGTTGTCTGCATCTCGACATATTTTTTTTGCGAACGAGATGGCAGATTTAGAAACGAATCCGACACTTCTAGCCAGATTGGTTCCAAACGCAGCTCCGTTCTTTGCGCTTCTCCGTTCTGTTTTTCTTTTTTAAATTATATCTACAAAACTTTTTTTTTTCTTTTAGCTTGCCCATATTCCTAGCATCTTTTTTTTTTCTTTCTTCTTTCCCGGGACCGGGGTAGCAATTCCTGACCGGTGGCTTCTTTTTTTCTCTAAGAAATGAAATTTAGCTTCTTTCGGTTGATGCGTGCCCTGTAAACGCGGAGCCAGATTATCCTTTTTCAAATAAACAAAGCCTCAAACGCTCCAGCGCAAATACACGGACGCCTTTGCGGGAGCGCGGGGGGGTGGGTTGCTGCTGCTGGGGGGGGGGGGGCGGAGGGTTGAGTCGGGTTGAGAGAAAAAGCTTCAGTTTGCTGTTCATGGTTTTAATTCAGGGGAAGCAAAAGGCAGGAAATCTCCGCCAGCGGTCGCAGATCAAAGAGGAGCAACTTTTTATTTTTATTTTTATTTTTATTTTACTTTTCTCGAAACAATTAGATTACAATAAAACTGTGTATTGTGTGCGCGGCCGCTCGCGGGGAGCAGATCCACGAACGCTTCCGATGGAGTTCGTTAAGTGTTTTTAAAGGGGTTGTAATTTTAAGTGGGAACTTCAGTGCAAAATAATCGTCGTCATCGCCAGAGGTCTGCGTTTTTAATTTTTTTTTTTCGAGTCTTGGGTCTACCCAAAAAAAAAAAGGAAGGTTTAACAAACTCGCCAAGGGGATCTAGAATTTGCCTGTCGGCTAACATTTGGCACAAGTCACTCGGCTCGCAATTAAATCTATTTCGATCGAATCTGAAGGACATCCTAGCGGTCTCTTGCACCGCCCCGGGGATTCCGTCTCGCCCGAGGATCAGCGCGAGAGGCCTGATCTATTTGGGGGGAAGGGGCTGAAGCAAAACCGAACCTAAGCCGTTTTTCTTTTCTTTTAATAGAACAGAGAACTAGATCGAAAGTCCAAAGAGTTTGGGGAAAAGAAACAGGAGAGGTAAGTTACTTTGCTGTGGAAAAGCCGTCGCTTGTTTCCTTCCCTACTTGGAGTCAACTCTGTGTAGATGGAGGTTTACAACTGCTGAGAAGAGAGAGAGAGAGAGAGAGAGAGAGATTCAGAGGACGCTTAAGACTGAGGACTAGGCTCTTGACTTTTGCACAGTCCTGCCTTCAACGTGCCTTCTCTTTCCATTGCTTTCGGTTCTAAATTGCCAAATTGTCACTCCCCCCCCCTCCCCAGATAATGACAATGGCTCCAAATCAATCTACCGGAGGATGGAAGCCTCTTTATCGAGGCTCTGTTCTAGCTGGGTTGGTAGAATTTGTTTTGGTGGGGGGAGGGGGGAATTCTAGGGCTGAGAAACTAAGGGGGGGGGGCAAAGCACCCAGCTGGCTTCCGTAAGGCAATGGAGAAAGAGAACCTGTTTCTCCCATCTCCTAGCCAAGCCACTTTGGTTTAGTGGTTAAGATACCAGACTACAAAGCAAGAGGCGGTGAATTCAAGTTCTGCCTCTGCCTGAGCCATGGAGGCCAATTGCTTGACCTTGAGCCAGTCACTCTCTCTCTCTCAGCCCAACCCACCTCACAAGGTTGTTGTAAAGAAAATAGGAGGAGGAAGGGGGGGTTGGATATGTTTGCCACCTTATTTGTAAAAATAATACAGGTGAGATTAATAATAATAATAATAATAATAATAATAATAACAACAATAATAACAATAATAACAATAATAACAATAATAACAATAATAACAATAACAATAACAATAATAACAATAACAATAATAATAATAATAATAATAATAATAATAATAATAATAATAATAATAATAATAATAATAATAAAAAAATAAATCAACACCTGGGCAATTCCAGTCATTAGATACACAGCTGGAATAGTGGACTGGACTCAAGCAGAACTAAAACCAATGGATAGGAAGACCAGAAAAATAATGACAATCATGCACCTGCAACATAACACCCCGGACTTAACAACTGTCCATAAGAAAGACAAAAAAGTCTGGATAGTAGATGTGGCAATGCCTGGAGACAGCAGAATAGACAAGAAAAAACTGGAGAAGATAACAAAATACAAAGACCTACAAATAGAAACAGAAAGACTGTGGCAAAGGCAAGCAAGGGTAGTACCAATAGTAATAGGCGCCTTGGGTGCAATCCCAAAACAACTGGAGCATCACTTGAACACCATTGGCATTGACAAATTCACCATTAGTCAATTGCAAAAGGCGGCCTTACTAGGAACTGCTTCCATCCTGCGATATCTGTAATACCATCAAATATCCACATCTGCCTATCCTAGGTCCTTGGGAAGGACTCGATAGGTAGACAAAAATGCCAAATCCAGTCTGAACATCTGGCTGACTGTGTGATGATCGATCAATCATCATCATCATCATCATCATCATCATCATCATCATCATCATCATCCACTGGCCAATCAATGAGAAAAGTGAGTGGAATTGCTGTGCTGGGAACCTGCAAAGGAGCAGACGAGGTCTGGCACATTGGAAAGAATGGGAGGTAAATGTGCTTAGCCAATTTTTTTTTTACAAGGTGAAGGAATCCTGCATATATTTCTCCTTGGGGATAACACTCAAAGACAAATCCTGATCACATCAGAAGCAGTCATGGATATTAACCAGTCATGGATATTAACCAGACATATATGTAGCCCTGTGAGCATATTATATTGTGGGCGTGCTAACAGAACCCACTTTACCAGGTCAGGAAAAGACTGACAGGCTGCATTCACACATGCTTGTTTAGTCTTAAGTGTGGTTAGTCTTTTTGCTGAATAAGCATGTAAGGCAAACCCTCGGCTAGTTTATGATTCTATCTAGTGTGTGCAGTCCCTGGAACTAATGGCTCCATCCAAAAATAGGTCAAGAGTGTTGTGCAAACACATCAACTGAAAATGTTGCATGTATACACAGCTGTCCCCCGCCCCCAACAATTGTTTGAATATAGGTCAGGGGTAGGCAACCTTGGCTCTTTTATGACTCGCGGACTTCAACTCCCAGAATTCCTGAGCCAGCCATGCTCTCAGGAGGTATTGTGCCACTGGTGAACCAGGCTGTAGTCAGGAAAGCTATGTGATCATACTGTAATGATTGGTTAGGCTTTAGAACAGTATTTCTCAATCTAAAGTATATGGACTTCAACTCCCAGAATTCCCTAGCCGGCTTTGCTTTCTGGGGATTTCTGGGAGTTGGAGTCCACACATTTTCAAATTGTCACGGGTTGAGAAACACTGCTCTAGAATATCACCATGCTCTTTGCTGCACTTGCAGCAACAGGTTAACAGGCAGGTGATGTTTTTGCCATGTGGACCACAGCTACCTTCCTGTTCTCCAGATGTTGCATTTCTGAAGCAGCAGCTGCTGCAGTATTATTTGCAACACTTGCAAGAGAACTCAGCATGTCCTGTGCTACCACACCCCGTGACTGTGGAAAGGGTGGCCAAAAAATGCACACAGGAGAGACAGTAGACTTCTTCTGCTTGATGGAGGAAGAGGGTGGTGCTGTGAAGATGAAGCTATCTGCCTGATCTGGGAGTGAAGGCGGCTGGAAGCTGCTAAAGGACTTGACTGAAACTGTGGCTGTGTTCACACAATATGCTAACTTGCTTATCCTGATAGGATAGCCCATTTTCTGGATCTTCAGGTCTTGTTGAACTCTAAAGCAGGGGTCTTCAAACTTGGCCCTTTTATGACTTGTGGACTTCAACTCCCAGAATTCCTCAGCCAGGTACACTGGCTGGGGAATTCTGGGAGTTGAAGTCCACAAGTCATAAAAGGACCAAGTTTGAAGACCCCTGCTCTAAAGTCACAGAGAGAGGGGGGAGGGGGGGAGGGAGAGGGAGGGAGCAAGAGAAAGGAAAGAGAGAGTGAGAGAGCGAGCGAGAGCTAAATGCAGGATAAGTTAAGGTTAAAACTTAAGATGCTGTGTCTGGTTAAATGGATTGCGAGAACACAGTTACTCCCTTACTCGAAAATTTCATGAATCAGAGACCACTAAAGATCGCTATTTAATTTTAATAATTTTATTTATTTTAATTTTATTTTAATACATTTATTTTCAGCCTGAGCCATTGCTTTTTGCTGTTATCTAACCCTCAAAAGTTGGCCAGAAGAACTTTTGTTTTTCTCTTTTCTGCGCACATCTGGGAAAAACAAAATTCACCTGAAGCTTGGGCAATTTCGGGCCCCATCAGTCTTCCAAGCAGGGGAGAAAAGTAGGAGAATGAGGGGAAGAAACAGCCCCTTTAGCTGTGCCAGTGACTGCAGAAGGATTTCCCTGCTCTTAGCTGCCTCCTCCTGACACATGCACATTTTCCCCCTCTTTCTCCCCCCCTCCCTCTCCAGTTCCTTAATATCATTTGTTTTCATTTGAAACAAAAGAGGTATAAATCCCTTCCCTCCACCAAGCGCTAAGGAGTATTGTCCGTTTCCAAGGAGACGTGCAGAACAGCTATTTATTTATTTTAAATCCGGTGTTATTTACTCCTGGCTGCCTTCTTGTATTTGTCCTTTTGCTCAGAAATTTGAGTTCAGTCCATTCCTGAATCTGGGGAAGAAAAAAAGAAACAAGTATGGGTGGACCAGTGGGGTTTCCTTCCACATTACAGTTTTCTGAGATGGGACTGGGGGTTGATTTAAAAAGAAAATTAAATTAAAGCAACATCAGCAAGAAGAAGCAACATGGGAAAAGGATGAGACACCAGAGCTGGTGGTGGAAAGACAAGCTCACCAGCATGATAGGAGAGATGCCAGATCAAGGAAGGATTAAAGGAAGCACTTTTCTCCCCCCCCCAAAGATATAAAGCTGTATGTCCTGGCCTTCTTTCCTCCATCTTCCCACCCCAAATTCCTTCACTATTCCTGTTAATGAAATGGAATTCAAGGCTGTTGAGAAGTGAAGGGAATGTTCAACGAATCCTAAAGATTTCTTACATTGGGGCTGAATTTTGACACCAAAAGATATTGGGTTCTCCTACCGAGATATGAGTGTGTGCATGCTTCCAAATCAATGTTGACTCCTGACAACTGCATGGAGTAATTCCTCAAGTTTTCTTAGCAAGGTTTCAGAAGTGTTTTGCCATTGCCTCCTTCCTATGGCTGAGAGAATGTGACTTGCTCAAGGTCACCCAGCTGGTTTTATGCCTAAGGTAGGAGTAGAAATTACAATCTCCAGGATTCTAGACTGATGCCCTCATCTTCACACCAACCTGACTCTCTTCCTACTGAGATGTTATCCTGTTTAATATATGGTGCCCTGCAGGCCTTCCTAGCTAAAGGGTGTTAGGGTTTGTACCCCTTCTCTCTGAGTTGGTAGACCCTTGGTAAAGATGGCAATGTTGCTTTCCTTTCTAAGTCATCTAACTCTTTGTTTTTCTCTCTTCATCAAGAAGTCCCAGCAAAATCAGAGCAGAAAACCAATCATCCCATCTAAAGCAAGTGGTACATAGTTTTTTGGAAGTTGAGACCAGATAAGATTGACAAGGGGAGAAGAAGATTTGAGGTTTGCATTATTTTGTGTTGACTCAAGGATGGATAGAGAGAACTTTGAGTCAGCAGTGGGGAAAGCTCTAGCAGTTGTTACTAAATAGGATTGAAAAATTATATAGGTTAGAAGGGACTTTGGAGATCTAGTCAAACCCCCTGCTTGAACAGGAGACATTATATCATATTAGACAAATGCTTACCCAATCTCTTCTTGAAAGCCTCCAGTGAAAGAGCACCCACAATTTCAGGAGGTAAGCTATTCCACTATTTGTTGTCACTGTCAGGAACTTTCTCCTTAGTTCTAGACTGGATCTCTCTTTAATAATTTTCCATCAGTTACTTCTTGTCCTATATTCCACATTAAGCTCCCAGACTAAGAGGGGAGGCAAACAAATCATTAAAATAAACCAATAAAGATCTGTATCTTGATGGAGTGAAAGAATTAGATTTTGAGAAATAGATTCTTGTAAAAGACCAAAATGTAGTTTTCTAAAACATTTGTAGTATTGTAGTATTCTGGTCTGTTCCAACACAAACTAAAGTTGTAAGTATCATAATGACTGGGAAAGCCAGGAACTTAATGCCCCGTGGTTACTCTCATCTACATACTGAAACAAGCATGGAGATACAAAACTTCGACACAGCCAAGTCAATCACGTATCAGAGGTATATATCAGCGGTAAGCCCGGAAGAGGATGAAGATACAGTACTAGCAAAGGCAAGAGCAACAACAATAATGTTCTAAAATGGTATTTCTCAACCTTGACAAATTTAAGATGCATGGACTTCAAAAGCTGGGACATTAACTGAGCTGGGATTGAAAAGATCCTCTTCAAGTCCACTCACAAACTTTCGACCATTGTTTTCTATCTGTCATTATGCTATTTTTGTACAAAGATTAGCAATCCTGCTAATTTGAACACCTAAAAACATAAAAAAATCTGGGCAAATTTAGATGGAAAAAAACAGCAAGCACAATCCTGTTGCCCTCTGGAACAGTATCCCCACTTCTCAGAGATAGGTATGGCTCCAAGACTCTATAGGTTTCTGAAGATCTGGCTCTGCTCCTACACCTGGACTTAGAGTATCTATGGAACCTCTAGTCATCTTTTAGTTATTATTTCTGTAGGTTTCCCTGGGTGTCTGTGTTTTCCATTTATAATATGTACTTTTTTTAAAAAAAATCAAAACATTGTAAGCTGTCCAGAGTCTCTGTGGAGTTGGGTAGTCTTAAAATCACAAAAATAAATAATGTTGTGCACCTAGTTAAATTTCCAGTGGAAGCAATCATATAACTTCTTAGTAGAATCACTCTGGCTAAATAGCACCCTTTATGAGTGTGAAGGTTCGTTCTCTGAGCTTGTGGGCTGGTTTCCGAATGCTTCATTGCCAGGCTACGTAACATTTTCAGTGGATTTTATGGGATGTCAGTGTCAGTGTTCTTCTGCTAATAAGGGCTTTGTGTGGTCAGTAGGTCTTGAGATGGGTCAGGTGGAAGAACAAACCTTCACTCTCAGATATTCACCACAATTGCAGCACCCTTTATGTTGTCAGTCAAAATTGATATCCATCAATTGTCTACATACATGAGGACCTGGAACTTCAGATATGGGATTTCCAGGAAAAATTGGCATATTTTACCATTGGTATTCTTCCAGTCCTGATTGGTAAACTACACAATTCATTCCTCTCCAAAATTGATGGAAATGTAATGAGCAGATCAGATCAGTTTTTCATATTTGGCAGCAATGTTGTAAAGCTCAATAATACTAGGAAATACAGTAATACTAGAATGAAACAAATTTATAATGTTCAACTTGCACTATTCATACAAACTTTATTAAACCATGTATTCCTTTACAGTATATCAAATGAGCTTTCATATAAGTTAATTGATGGAAGGATATTACATGGTTCTTGTTGGAAAGGTTGTTTGAGCTCTTTAATAGAAGAATGGTGAACCATTGTTATCTAGAACAGTGGTTCTCAACCTTTTTAATGCCACGACCCCCAACCGGTTGTAAGTCGAGGACTAAACCGGTCATAAGTCGAGGACTAAACCGGTCGTAAGTCGAGGACTACCCAACCGGTCATAAGTCGAGGACTTTCCCTGCCCGGGAGCGCCACGCATGCGTGGTTCTGCCCCCTGCGCCGGCCGAGGCGTAGCTGGCAAGTGGCAGAGACGGAGCAGGCTGACCACCAGCTGGCCCAGCTCAAGGGAGGTAAGGGGAAAAGGGGAAAAAAATGGCAGACAGCCTTGCTTGGCGACCCCCGTGAAATGGTCGATCGACCCCAAATGGGGTCGTGACCCATAGGTTGAGAACCCTGATCTAGAATAAAGAAAATTTGACATAGAATTTGATTCCTAGACTATAATTTAATATGTGAATTTGTGCTCCATCCAAAAGGTGGGTTTTTCTATGGATAGAGTCTTTATTTTAATTTTATAGTATATCTAAATATGAATAGATTCTTAGTAAAATGGATGTAAGAGATGACCAGGCTAAGCCAGAGGGAGAGGTCAAATGCGTCACCAATCTTGAGTCCCTTCGTGCACACAAGACATCTATGTCCAGCCCATCTTGAATTCCATTGACTTTTATCTACCACTAATTTGCTTTCATCATTAGTAATTCATATTCTTGTAGAGAGTGTTAGCCTGCAATAAACCTGAATTCATTTGAATCATTTTGGCTGATTTCTTACACTTGACAATGGATCAAATTTACCCTAGGTTATTTGGTGATTTATACTGGCCATGGTTTTTGATATTCACTTTCATCTTAAAAATTTAAAGTGATTCTAAGTCTTTTAAAATGATATAGTATTTACCACTAGGTAATGATATAGTAGGAAACTGTTGCCTGTGTGATATTTTTTATTCTTTTGTTCATTCATTTGCATTTTATTTTTAAATGTTTTTTTTCCTTTTTTTCCTGTTTATTCTTTCCTTTACTCTTGTTCTATGCATGCAAATTTTTTATGATAAACCAGACAAGTAGCTGTCTTCCTATGGCCATTTGGTTTCTTATACCTTAGGGCAGGGCTTTTCAACCTTTTCACCGATTGTACCACTTTTAGGATATGGCAATATTCGAGTACCACCTAGCAAGATGTCAAAAACTTGATGACCAAAAAAAAAACCTGTTCAAAGTTGCAATTGCATTGAAATGACTTATGACCATTTTTCACACTTATGACCATTGCAGCATGCCCAGGGTCATGTGATTTATATTTGGATGCTTGGCAACTGATTCATATTTATGATGGTCACAGTGTCCCAGGGTCATGTGATCCCCTTTTGCAACCTTTGGACAAGCAAAGTCAATGGCAGGGCTGCTGGTGGCCAAGTGCTAAGGCGGGACTTTCCTCCCTTCCTCCTTCCCTGCCTCCCTTTTTCTCATGCCCACCTCCTTCTGAAGGAAGAATTTGAACCCCCCTCATATTTTCCCTCTTCCATATATTCATCAAACAAGGAAAAGCCTCCAGAGACAGAAAAGACAAGCTGTTGAGTGAACTAGCTTAAAAAGGCACATTCCCCTTTAAGAATTAGCTACTGGCTAGAAGGGAAAGTTAAGGAGTGCAGCCGGCACTTAAGGAAGAAAAAAAATGTAGTAAGTATTGGCTGCTGGCTAAGGCAGTCTCCCCAAATGGCTCCATTCATAAGTAAAGGAATGCTACAGGCAAAATCCATTCAGGAGAACAATACTTCAAAATCCCTTGCAGCAAAACTTACAGCTAACAATAGTAGAGCAATAGAAGCTAACAGGAGACATCAGCCATCAGCCAAATAGAAATTGCCAAACACTCCTTAAGAACACAAAGCCCTCATTGCACAAATCCCAGAACTTCAAAGTCACAAAAGCACATAAGAATCCTTCCACTCTCCATCTCCCTCAGTGTCTCACCTCCAGCTGATGCTACCTTTCTTCATTCCTCGTGGAGGGCAACCCCTCCCCTGCTGCATTTCTTGCCTGTTTGTTGCTGCCAGCACAGATGGCTGCCACAAAAGTTGTAGATTGGCTCATGACCGGCCTGCTTGATCTCCTCTCCTCTTTCCCTTATCTTCATCCTTCCCCTTCGGTGCAGCTAGAGCTGACTCCACCTCCTCCCAAGACTGCTTCTTTTTTTTCTCTCTCCCACCCAAACTGCCTCCTTTTATAGCCTCTCCTGTCTCTGCCCCCCTCCTCCCCCTTTCTCATGGGGAGGGTGAGCCAGAAGTGAGCCTGGGACCTTTGCTTCACCCCAGCCACTCTGCAGCTCCAGAGGACTCTCTCACAGTAAGTCCTTGCCTGCGCTGGCTCTTTCCCTTCCCCACTGCACTTGGCTAGGCAGGGCTGCGTACCACCTGCCACTCGTTAATGTACCACAAGTGGTACGTGTACCACTGGTTGAAAAGCCCTACCTTAGGGTATCTTACAGCATCACCCAACATTGTTGTGCCTGTATAAGAGTAATGAAAGCAGACTTTCTAAGAGCTGAGTGATGTTCTAAGAAACTATAAAACACTATTACGAAAATGGACTCCTTGTGGCTTTTCCCCAATTGCATTTAACATTTTTTCCTCTTGTGTTCTTATGATGTTACCTTCATGTCATTCCCAGTAATGAGTGAGTTCTCTACTGTGCCAGCCTTACAAAATATTATTAATTCTGATTTTGTCCAGAAAGAGGCTCAAGCTGCACAAGATGTTAGGCTTTGTTACCCATCTGCTAGGAAGAAGTTATGAGAGCGAGTGGAAATAAAGGAAATAATGGCAGGATAGGAGCTGGCAAATTTCATTCTGGTTTAGTTTTCTGACATTCCAGGGGCAAAGGGGAGCTCTTAAAATCAGCAGCTGGGAGAGATCCTTGGGTTGGGCAGAAACAAAAGGGAAGCGTTTCCACCTTAAGGAAATGTGCAGGACCTTACTTTTCTTACCACTGAACTTGTTGGCTATGACTCAATGCTCCAGTCTGTCAAGATGCTTTTGAATCTTGAGTCTATCTTCCAAAGTGTTAGCAATTCTCCCCAGCTTGGAGTCATCTGCAAATCTGATGAGTTCCCTGTCTATCCACTCATCTAAATCATTTATTAAGATGTTGAAGAGTACTGAGACTAAGACAGAACCCCACTGCATACTTCCTTCCATGTAAATGCAATTCCACTGAGGACTAACACACTGAGCATAGTTGGTCAGCCAACTGCAAATCCATCTGGTGGTGGTACTGCCCAGCTCACATTGTTCTATCTTACCAAGAAGTAGGTTGTGGTCTACTTTGTCTAATGCCTTACCGAAGTCCAAGCACACTATGTCCACAGTGTTTCCCTGGTCCACTAATTTAGTTACTTTATCACAGAAGGCAATAAGGTTTGTCTGGTGTGATCTGTTCCAAACAAACCCTTGCTGGCTTCTAGTTTGTTTGTTTATAGTTGATCATAAATCTGCTCTTTGATTATCTTTTCCTGGATTTTTTACTGCTATTGATGTTAAGCTGATTGGTCTGTAGTTTATTGGATCCACCTTTCCCCCCTTTTTCAAGACTGGAACCACGTCAGCTCTTTTCTAGTCCTTAGGCAGTTCCACCATGCTCCAGGAGCTCTGAAAGATTTTGTTCAGTGGTTCTGAGATCTCATTTGCTAGCTTCTTCAGAACCCTGGGATGTAAATCACCCAGTCCTGTCAATTTGAACTTGTCTAGAGTATATAAGTGCACTCTTAGCAATTTCTTGCTATTTTGATCTGAACACCTTCTTTGTCTCCCATGGTGCTGCTTTGGGTAGGTTGGACTATTTTATCCTTTTGTGTGAAGACAGACGCAAAGAAGGAATTGAACAGTTCTGATTTTTCTCTGCTGCCCATCACTTCTTGCCATCTTCACCCATTAGTGGACCAATCGGTCCCTTGACTTTCTTTTTGTTCCTTACATATTGAAAGAAACATTTTTGTTATTTTTGGCATTTGTTGAAAGTCTTAATTCATTCTAAGCCAGGGGTCACCAACCCCCGGTCCATGGACCGGCACCGGGCTGTGGCATGCCAAAACTGCAAACAAGCAAAGCCCTTCCGTGGGATGCAGGCAATACCCGAAACCACACCCCCTCAAGTCCACAGAGAAACCTCTCTCCACGGAACCAGCCCAAAAGGTTGGGGGCCTCTGTTCTAAGCCTTAGTCTTCCTGACTCCATTCTTGCAGATTCAGGCTATTTGTTGGTATTCTGTTCTAGTTATATGCCCCTCTTTCCATTTTTTTATACTTGTTCTTTTTGTTTATAAGTTTTTCAGAGAGCTTTTTATACAACCATGCTGGTGTCATCTGGAGTCTTTTGTTTTTCTTTCTTTGTGGTATTGTTTTTACTTGGGCCTTTATTACCTTGTTTTTCAGTTTCCCAAGCATTCTGAACTGTTTTTCCTATAGGATTTCTAGCCAGGGACTCCTTCCTATTCTTTCTTTTAGTTTGTTGCAGTCAGTTCTCTTAATAATAGATATGAATGTGGGTATGAAATGAATGAGGATATGAAAAGAGAGACCTAAAAATTGCAGAATACATGCTTGCTTTCAGTTTAGAATCCACTGTTACTTAGGGCAGAAGGTAGAAGTAAAGAGAAAAGCAGAATCAAACTGAAGAATAACCAAAAATGCAGGAACGTACCAGGACTCACATAGAGTATGTTTATATTTACAGTAATGCACAAACCAACAACCACATTTCAGCCCCAGCATGTTGTAGCAACCCAGCCTGTGAAAGTAATTCATCGTGCAGTTGTCATGCATGAAACCAGCCTGAGTAAATACATTTAGCCATGATTATACAACCTTAGCTATTGACCATGCTATTCAAGAAAAGTTCAATCAAAATAGGAAATTGTCTCAATCTTCTTATTCACAAGAATCAAAAGGCCAGCCTGGGTGGATGCAGTCTGTCCAGGGCACTATTAAATAGCACCTGAAGTTTAAGGCTTCATAACACAGCACTGCCATATATAAATCAAATATCTGTCACTTCCTAACAACATTATAATGGTACTATTCATTGCTATACTTGGGCTTCAAAAACGCAGAAGACCATTAGAGGACAACAGAGTGATACTGGAAACTCTGGTGTTCTGCTGCCCCCTCGTGCTCATCCAGATATTTGCAGTGTATATATGGTAGCCTTAATGGCTCAGCTGTATCAAAGATCAGAGTGTAGATTCAGTAGTAAATTCACATTTCACTTGACATAATATATTAAATGACCTTGTCGGTGATAGGTAAAATAACTGAACATTTCTCAGATGTCAAAGTTGCAGAGCTGAACAAAACATATTACACAATTTGCTCTGATGTTGGCAAATTTGAGCCACTAGAAATTTGAACTGATCAGTAGGGGCCATTTCTATTCAATATATTTTTTAAAATAATAAGAATCATCAGCTAAATTTTTTTTGTCCTTAGTGATATCAGGATTTGTATAATGTAACAACAATGGGTGAAAAGTGTTGATGTTGTAGGAAATGGATGGCTGTACACTGGGAGCCTGAGAAAGTCATTAAAAAAAATATCACAAGCTGCTTTGGAATCAAAATGACAATTTTTTTCCATAGCTGACCCTGGCAGGAGGAGGCCTAAAGCATCGTCTTCAGAGGCAAATTAAGATCGTTATCTTTTCCTCCAAGATATGTCTCCGCTGTATTTCTCTTTCTTGGCTCGCCATAGAGAAAAGGGGTTCCCTAAGATGACAAAGAGCACCAATATCACATGCAAGTTTCCTCAGATGAGTATCCAATGCTCTCCAAATGTATTGAGATTATGAATTCCAGAACATAGGTCCATGGGTCTCCCACATACCCGAGGAGTGCCGGGTATGTGAATTGGGGAGTGCCACTGTTATGTGATGAGATCTTGTCTGAGATGGCACCATAGGAGAGCAGCTACAGCAGCAATCTGAAGGACTGGTGTTATATTAACAATGCCTATCAGTAGTGGGAAAAGGGCACTGAGGTGCTGCTCAGAGACAGCTAAAAGCAATTCCCCTACCTCTCTCTCTTCAAGCTACAGGTTGCTTCCGTTACCAGCCTGTGCGCTCACCAGCTATTGCTCATTGGTAATTACTTAGGGGCAATCCATGGAACACAATATTCTAAATAACAGGCTCCATTCAGTATCTCAGCACCCAGGGAAAACATGCATTCCCTGGCTCAAAATACCTTTTAGTGACACCAGCCATTTGCCAGGATGGAATCATTGTATGTAATGGATAATTGCTCACCAATTAAACAATTTGGAAGCCACGAGGCAAGATCATTAGAGGAGAAACAAATGGAAGGCAGAATGGCCTTTATGAAAGCAACAGCAACCCAACAGATTTCCTTTGGAGAAAACACACAAGACTTTTGCCAGGATTTTTGGAGAAGGGAGATTATCACCCACAGCCTTCAAGCTCTGACTCCCAACCCAGATTGATTTCGGAAATGGATGGGGCTTCAAAAAGCCCATCTTTAGAAACGATTAACATTACAGTAGAATTGTCAATGTAATATTTTTGTATAAATATGTGGGATGTTTCGTATAAATGTGTTTCCCTGCTTTGGGAAGCTGCTGACAAAGTCCTACATCGTGGTCTTGCTTTCTACTCCATAAACTTAATATGAAGTTAATGCTTCATAACTAGACGTCTTCCTTTTTTCTGCTTCTTTTTCAGTGCCTCAGTTGTTGCCAGCAGGGAAACATGCTGTAAGGCCAGTATTTAGGATACAACTTAAGCTGAAGTAAATAGGCCAACAAAAAACCTCAACATAGGATGGTCATTTTTGACATATTATTTGCAAGGGAACAGATTTTGCAATGTTGAATTTGTAGATGTATTGGGTTTTTTGATTATTTATCTGTTACATTTATCTTCTTTTGTATAGAAGCTCAGGTTTGGACCCTGATTTTATTCTCTCAACATTCATATATTGTAGGTAAGGGGTGTCAAACTGCCGGCCCATGAGCTGGATGCATCATAGCAAAACCATGCCCACCCCATTGCCGGCAATGGCAAAAAAGTCGTGATACGTCACGACACGTCATGTGACATTGCAAGTTTGACACCCCTGTTGTAGGTTATCAGTGAAAAAGTTACCTCACAGATCCCATGGTTGAGTGGAGACTTAAGCCTGACTCTCCTTAAGATTATCTTAAGTCCACTTTAACCTCATATTATACTGACTTTGTGAACAAAGTTGTAAAGTTAATGATTCAGTAAGGATGTACTGATGACAATAGATAATGATAATGATAATAGTTGGAAGGGACCTTGGAGGTCATCTAGTCCAACCCCCTGCTCATTATGACTGTCAAAGATGCCTATATGCATTAGTTCTACACTATAGATTGGTCACTATTAGTTTTTATATACTTTTATATATTTTTATGCAAGCAAAGTAGGCACCGGTCCTATTAGTCCTATTAGTATTTGGTTGTTTCATATACAATATAATGACCCCTGAATAATGACTCAGGCCCTTCATATATGCAGCAGCATTGACTGACTACTTACCAATGAGCAAGGATGGAATGTTGAAAGTACACCAGACAGCTGAAAGATTAAAAAAGGGCATTGGAAGAATATCTGAAGAACATAAAAGAAGATGCACTGAAGCTAGTGCACCATGAAGGCTTATTGGCAAGACCAAATTGGCCCACAAAAATGACCAAATCAAGAGTAGAAAAGAGACAAGGCAAGGCAAAGTATTATATAGCCAGTGCCTTAAAAAAAACTAGCAGGCAAAGCAGATAACAAGACCTGGCAATGACTAAGAGCAGGAAAGTTGAAGAAAGAGCCCAAGGGGCTAATTCTAGCTGTATAGGACCAGACCTTAAGAACAAATGCATACAAAGCCAGAATTGAGAAGATAGCAACACACAGCAAACGCCACCTCTGCAAAGAAGCTGAAGAAACAATGGACCACCTAGTTAGCTGTTACAGGAAGATTGCACAGACTGAGCACAAACAACAGTATGACAAACTAGCAACCATGGAAGATATGCAAGAAATACCACTTACCTGCAACAAGATGTGGTAGGATCACAAAGTAGATGAAGTCATAGAAAATGAAGCTAAAATGCTCTGATACTTTAGAATTCAAATAGACTGGTCATATATAACACATCAGAGTTAACAATTGTTGATAAAAAAGACAAAAAAAGTCTGGATAGTGGATGTGGCAGTACCTGGAGACAACAGACTAGAAGAGAAAGAACTGGAGGAAATCACAAAATACAAAGCCCTGCAAATAGAAGTAGAATGGCCATGGCAAAAGAAAGTGAAGAAAGTTACAACTGTAGGCACGCTAGGTACAATCCCAAAACATTTAGAGCAGAGGTCCCCAACCTTTTGGGCACCAGGGACCACTTCTGTGGAGAAAGGTTTTTCCACGGACTGGAGGGTGTGTGGTTTTGTGTGCTGCCTGCATCCCACAGATGGGGTTTTGCTTGTTTGTTGTGGACCGGTTTCTGGCATGCCGCGGCCCGGTACCGGTCCATGGACCGGGGGTTGGGGACCCCCGATTTAGAGCATCGCTTGAACACTATCGGCATTGACAAAATCCCCATCAGCCAATTGCACAAGGCAACTTTACTTGGAACAGCTTACACCCTGTGACAATACCTTTAAAACTATCAAGCAACAACATCCGCATATCCTAGGTCCTTGACCGGTGGATAAAAATGCTAAATCTAATCTAAACATCTAACTGATCGTGTGACCAACCATAATAATAAAAAATGAACTTCAATGGATCAGTCTTCCTATCCATTGAGAGCATCTGAAGTAGAAATGGGAAGATTCCATGGCTCTAAATAGCTTTTAGCAAAGGTTTTGTGAGCCTCAAAATATATAATTTCTTCATTCCTTTGACTGCCAGGCTTGTGAAATACAAACTAAACAATCTATTCTGAAGCTAAATATTACTTATATAGCTTGCTTCGTTTCTTATTTCTTTCTCATTCTTTTTCAGAAGAGGCATTTGGAAATTCAACAAGGAGGTTC
This sequence comes from Protobothrops mucrosquamatus, assembly GCF_001527695.2. Lineage (NCBI taxonomy): Eukaryota > Metazoa > Chordata > Lepidosauria > Squamata > Viperidae > Protobothrops > Protobothrops mucrosquamatus. Next base: position 82,221 of record NW_015386383.1, on the reverse strand, counting down.
TCTCAAGCATTATCTTTCTACATTCCTCAAGCCTTTCCAATTGTCCTTATCTTGAAACCCGATCACCAAACAATGTCAATTAATATCTGGGAATTGTTTTATTTCCCTCCCTTCTAGTCCAGCACCACCCTTGTCCATACTCTTTCTATTCTCCTCTGGTGCTGCCCTCCAGTCTCCTTCTCCATTGCAGAGATATTGAGAAACCCTAATGGCCAGGTGCGCAAATTTGCTCTTTCCTGACAAACTCTTGGCAAGCTGTCTTGAAGTGAAATACTTAAGGGCAAGGTGAGATTTTAGAAACACCAAACAAGAACAGAAAAGGAAGCCAAGGTTAGTTTTCTACTTATGGTCACCTTGGCCAGATTAAAAGAGATATTACTGAAAGTTACAAAATCTGGAGAGGCGCAACTTCTCCAACCTACCATATGATACTCCTGCTCTGAGAGTGCCACTGGCTGCTAGTAGGCGTACAATTCAAGATGTTGTCTGTTGCTTACAAGGCTCTTCACAGCAGGTTATTTGAGAGACTGCTCATCTTCCATGGTTTCTGCTCATCCAGTTAAATAAGCAATCTTTCCCGATATATATGAACTTAGTCTAAACATTACGTTTATTTATTATTTATTTATTAGATTTGTATCCAGACTTTATTATTTTTATAAATAACTCAAGGGACTGAATACACACAATATTCCCCCCTCTTCCTATTTTCCTCACAACAACAACACTGTGAGACGAGTTGGGCTGACAAAGAGTGATTGGCCTAAGGTCACCAGGATGGTTTTCATATCTAAGGTGGGACTAGAACTCACAGTCTCCTGGTTTCTAGGCTGACATCTTCACCACTTCACTGAAATGGGTTTTTATATTAAGGATATGAGTAGGTACAAGTAGGCACCAAGTACACCTTCATCTCAACCCCAGCCCATGAATGAAATAGGTTTAGGGCATCCTTTGCTGTTCTGGCATTAAAACAACACTTTCTCCCTGTTCTGTGATCAGCCTCAATCAACATCCATGAATCTGATAGAATTTTATTTCTCCACTCCTTTAGCAGGAAGTCAGAGGTCTGCAAGGGCTTGAAATAAAGGCAATAGGCAGGATAGGACTTGGCCATGTAGGCAGCAAACATCATACTGGTATAATTGTCCTTTGACTTAAGGATGGGTGGAGTACACGCAATGCAACAGTGGGGAAAGATTTTAAGTCTGGTAATGGTTCTTCAGGCATCCAAGAAAGTATGTTCTACCTCACCAAAAGCAATTGAGCTAAGATCCTTCTGCATTCAGAGCACTGAGCTCCAGATGTTTTGTGGTTTCTGTAACAAAGCCCAACCTCTGAAATCACTGCCAGGATTGCTCTGGATAGATCACAGGAAAATTAGCACTTCTCAGTCTATCATTGCGTACCTTTTCTCAGGCACCTTCCATTCACCTGTTTTTTAAAAAGGAATATATATATTCCTGGTGTAAGCAGCACACAAGAAAATTATCAAGGGCTTAACAATACTTAGCTTGGGAATGTTGCCTCTTTCTTCAATTTCACACAGAGGCACATACTTTGGAAAAGTGAATAGCTGAGGTTTGAGGTGTGGTATTAGAACTTCTATTAATGTTTCCTCAGAAAAGAGTACAATAGAGGCGTTTACACAACACCTGAGCCATCCGCTGCCAGGTTGATCGTTCCCACGTTCCTAAGATGAGATGTTTTCTAGAAAGACTGAATTGCCCACCTGTTTGTTGCATGCTCTTTTCATAAAAATGAATATATAGCCAGCAAACATTGAGATAAACGATAATGCAGTTCCTGATTATATTACAACACAGGACAATGCCTAACAAGGAAGCCAGTCATTGATTTTTGGAAATGGCCAACATTTTAGATGTTTTGGTCAGCTAAGAAGATTAAAATAATTTAATTTATAGTAAAGAAAACATCAAATTCCATACAAAGGAGTAGGAGGAGATTTATTCACAATCAGAACTGCACTTGGCAGCACCATGAGAGAAATAAAAAGATATTGTTGAATGCTTTGCTTCAAGGGAAAACCCTCCAGTCTACACAATCAAACAGAAACACAAATAATGAGGAAGTGCATCACAGTTAGAAACTCACTGAGCTCTAGGCTAAGTATGTTACAGGAAAGGATTAAAAAATAACAGTCAAATTAATTTCTCAGCCTTAAATATAAATTTAAACAAATTTAAAAATGCAATTATAGTGGTTTTTAAAAAAATTATTTTTGTTTTGAATTTCTTGTAAATTGTTTTTGTTTCTAATGAATAGATGCTCATGTTGGAATTATTTTTCATGATGCAAGTTAGAGTCCATCCATCTTAAAAGTGCTAACATTGAGAAACACTGTTCTATAAGGCTGCAGGAGGATATCCAGTTACACAGTGAGATTAACAGAAGGAAGAGCAGCTGAAAAAAGTTCAGCTTAATTTTTGGTGTTTTGTGGGATTGTAAAAATGGAAGTGGGGGTAGAAGGCAAACTAAGCCCAAATGCATTGTCAAAGAACCCCCAAATATTCAATTTTTAACATTTTGGGATGGCAAAAATGGAGGAAGAACATCTTTAAGAGGAAAAATAGTTTGACACTCCTCTTTTCAAATAACCACAAACCTTTGGGCTTCAAAACCTAGCAATAAAAGTGGCTGAGAGTGCCACAAATGGGATGCTAAGGGGTTTCATGTAACCATTGGGTATGAGCTACCTACTACACATGATCTAAAGTAGTGTTTCTCAACCTTGGCAACTTCACGAACTGTGGACTTCAACTCCCAGAATTCCCCAGCCAGTCCACACATCTTAAAGTTGTCAAGATTGAAAAATACTGATCTAAAGGGAATAATTTCTCTAAATAATTTGCAGTTGGATGTCCTTCCCAAGCAGCAACCTCTAGATTAATTGCATCCGTGCTATGAAATATTACATGAATTAACAGTATGCCAAAATCAATTTTCCTTTAAAAAAAAGCCTGGTGGGAGGAATAATTTAGAGATTTCTTTCATTAGGATTGAACTGAAATATAGGAAGCCAGGGAAGCTGCAGAGTTATGGGGAGATGACTATACAAGGAAAGGCTGGCTAAACATAAATTCATACCTTCAGTCATAAGCACCCACAGTAGAACTGGTGGGGCAAGTGATGTTCTCAATCTTGTGGCTTAAATACCTATATCTGACAAATTCAAATCACAATGCACTTTACTTCTCTGAGGGGTACGGGGATGTTGGCCAGACAACTAAGCCTTAGCCACATTCAATAAGTACAAAAACATCATGACATCAACAAAATTATCTTCTGGTTGCTACAGTGGAAGCGGCCCTGAGCTTCTAACACTGTTCTTTTCTGAGCCAGAATGATAGATGTTCCATAAGCCACTGTCCCTTGGGTTTGAGCTGCTCTAGTTCTTCTTTGTCTTATTCCATTGAAAGTGCCCTTGAAGCAGTGGCATGTAAAACCAGCTCCTACCAGCTCACAAGAGCATATTATTAAATTCTCAGGAATTTTGCGAGTTGGTTGGCAACAGAGAAGAGCTAACAGCTAGTATACCAGCCAGCTGTTCTGTGACTAGCAGGAGGTGGTGGTAGTGAGGCTGGCAGACCTTAAGCATCTACCAACATGCCACTGTCATGAAACATTTCCAGAAAAAAGAGAAGGACAATAGAATATTTGTAGCTCAGGGCTGAATGTTGGGATGCTGAGAGAGCACCAGTGATCTCATAGATAATCTTGGTCACACTATCAATTTTTCATCCTCAGTTCCTCACCTTCCTTACAGATTCCTAGATAAAAAATCGCAGATTCCAGTTTCACATTTCGCTTTAGAAAAAGAAAGGTAGATTACTCAATTTGAAATGAACCAATCAGAAAATAGATCAATAAGAATAATCCACACTGACTTGAAGAGACCCCCCCTCCCCCCAAAAAAGGAATGGGGGGGGAGGAACAGATTATTCTTTTTATGTGCCTTTGCTGAAAAATGCGTCTTCCAAAAGTACTTTCATCTGAAGGCCTGCAAACTAATTTTTATTATGTCATTGCATGCTTTATTGTGTGTCTGGCAAAGATTAGTCAGACAAGATTTTTCTTTTATAGCGAGGAATATCCAAATTCTTCCACGGTTCTTCTTGCTTTCTTGTAAGCACAACAGGACTTGAAAAGCAAACAATTCTTTCTAAAATTTCTCCCTAAATTTCTGGATAACCATGGATGAAGTCTATAAGCAGCCTTAGAGAAAACCACTTTCAGCAAAGGCCCACAGAGATGCTTCATTAACCCAATTAAGCAGGTGGATGGAGAAGAGCCTGTCTGATCATTTACACCTTGCTAATGAAGTGTGTGACGGTTCATCTCTTCCAAACAAGAGAATGCCCCTGTGCAGGCAAAGTGGAAATTAATTAAGTGAAGGAAGGAGGAGATGAGATTATAAACAGGGGAATTTGAAGAGAGCAACAGTAACCTAGTGCTGATTAGTCATTTATTAGTATGCCATTTTCCTTCCTAAGCCAATGGAAAGATATCAGGTTACAAAAGTTCTACCATGACTTGAAACCACCAATTTTTTAAAATCCAAAATATAATTTAATGTTCATAGATAATCTGTACGTACACATTTGATTTGTATTTTAGTTCAGCTCAGAAGTCTCTGATCAGGAAGTAGCTGAAAATCTCAGTCCTTAACAAATATAGGTTAAAAACAATAATGTTAGAAATTGCCAATTGTTGTTTAGTACTCAGCTATTTCTTCTCCTTGTCCTGTCTCTTCATGTTTCTTGATCTTTTTTCCTATATGTTTTGTGAAGAAATGAAGCTATTCTTTAGAAAAAACTGATGTGTTCTAGTACCACAAAGTTCAATTTTTTTCCATTGAGGACTATGTTGGAAGAAAAGTTACTGTTTTCATTGCCAATTGCTATTCTGCCTTTATTGCCCATCATTCCCAATCACCTGCCTTTCCTTCAGTTTAATGGGTAACAAAGCCTAACATATTTTAACTTTGACGCAGCCCTTGGTTAGAATTGGCTGTCTTAAATAAGGACAGTCCATTAATTTTGAAATCTCAGTTAGCTCTGAGTTAGAGAGGATGCCTCCAAATTTCAGTGGCACGGGAACATTGGAAGAGAGGGGTTACTATCTGGTTGGCCATTATGTAAAATAAAGATGGACGAAGAAGTTCCTGACCAGATCCAATAGTATTGTCCTTAAGTATCAGACCAAGGGAGAAAATACTACTTTAAAACTGATATCTTAACCCTACATCCATTAACTAGATTAATCAGGTTTAGTTATACACACTGAAAAAGTCAGCATCTCTCTCTCTCTCTCTCTCTATCATGCTATCTATCAATCTGTCTGTCTGTCTGTCTGTCTGCCTGTCTATCTCTATCTCTATCTCTATCTCTATCTCTATCTCTATCTCTATCTCTATCTCTATCTCTATCTCTATCTCTATCTCTATCTCTATCTCTATCTGTCTATATCTATATATCTATATCTAATCTGAAGGATATAGAATACCAAAGCCATCAGTAGAAGTCCTTGCAAGCATTGTGGGCTTTAAAAAAAAAACATTATATAGCCTTGAGGAGTTTGAAATGTCTCAGATAAATCTGTATGATTGATTAAATGCCATCAAGCCCTGTTTTTATTCATACGGTAATGATCACATAGATAGAAGCTAGATATAATCTGGAGGTTTTAAATAAATATTTTGCAAATCCTGGTGGTGTATAAGTGGATAACTGTGGCTGGGAACTTTCTTGTTGGGTTCAATTTAACACCAAAATAAAATCTCAAAAACCAAATTTGTCCACATTCTTCATGCAAGTGTATAGACATTTCATTCAATTGACAATTTAATCTAAACAAGAATAATTTTTATCAGTCATATTGGGAAGATGCTTATGACTGGATTATTTTTCAATTTCTTGCTTGATGGTTAATTGTGTTGTGAACTCTAGCATTGGTTCACTTGCTGTATAATTTTTGATCATCCTGTGGTAATGAAATCAAGTGGTTTAGGCAGGAAAATCCATGTTACTGGACTGTAATATTATCATTGCTGGATGTCCTTCAGTTTGTTAACTTACAAAAAAATCAATAAAAGAAATTGATTTTTTTTTAAAAAAACAGATTATTGACAAATACAACAATTGTAAGGAATGAATTTAAATGTAAAGTATTTATATTTGCTAAGATAATAGTCTATGTTTCTGGATGAAAAAAAAGTCAACTTGATCATTTTGCATAAAATTAGAAAATGATGTATAAGGAAGATTTGGATATTTATGCTGAATTCTATCATGCTTTTAGATCTGTGAAATTGAAGCTTGACCAATTACATGCATTGAATATTCATGACTGAATGTGGTACAGATCTATGGGGAACAGGGAGAAAAAACAGAAACAACTGAATCAAAATAAAATACCTAAAATAAGAGATTCTGCATGGATACTTCAGCGAGATTACAGAGTAATTAATTCTCAGTTTATGGAGTTTTATTAAGTCTATGTTGTTTAAATGTAGACATATCCACTGAGCAGATGGATTTTATTTTTTTTAGCATGGAATAAATCTTCCAAGGATTTTAGAAGTCCATTTCAAGGGATTTGACTGCAACCTTAACTTTGAAGGGGGTATCCGATAGTTTTGAAACAATAAAATCTGGAAAGATCCTCTAGCCAAGTAGGATTCTTACTGAGGGAGACAAAAAAAAAACCCATAAGACATGTCTATCTTCTTCCATTCAAAATTTATAGTTGATCTTCTAATAAAAAGATTCTACCATTCTCATTTCTCAACACTTCTATAATAGTTACAGATAGCCCTTGACTTACAACAGTTCTAACCAAAGAGAGAAGCAACCTAGAACTAAGGAGAAACTTCCTGACAGTTAGAACAATTAACCAGTGGAACAACCTGCCTCCAGAAGCGGTGAATGCTCTAACACTGGAAGTTTTTAAGAAGAGACTGGACAGCCATTTGTCCAAAATGGTATAGGGTTTCCTGCCTGAGCAGGGGGTTGAACTAGATGACCTCCAAGATCCCTTCCAACTTTATCATCATCATCATCATCATCATCATCATCATTATTATTATTATTATTATTATTTAGTGACCGTTCAAAATTACCACAGCACTGAAAAAAGTGACTTACGACCATTTTCATAGTTACAACCTTTGCAGCATTCCCTGTGGTCACGTGATCAAAATTCAAATGCTTTGCAACTGTTTCACATTTATGACAGTTGCAGTGTCCCAGGATCACGTGATCCCCTTTTGCAACCTTCTGACAAGCAAAGTCAATGGAGAAGCCAGATTCACTTAACAACCATGTTGCTAACTTATCAACTGCAGTGATTCACTTAACAACTGAGACAAGAATGGTTGTAAAATGGGACAAAGCTCACTTAACAAATGTCTCACTTAACAACAGATATTTTGGGGTCAATTGTGGTAGTTAGTCAAGGACTACTTGTATTTTAAAATTAGGAAGCATCCTGCAAATAGCAATAGCACATAGTCTTAGATATCACTCACATAGTGCTTTACAGCTCTCTCTGAGTGGTTTACGAATGTCAGTCTATTTCCTCCAACAATCTGGGTCCTCATTTTACCAACCTTGGAAGGAGGAAAGACTGAGTCAACCTTGAGCCGGTCAGGATCGAAGGAATTGAACTCCTGGCAATGTGAGCAGAATTTGCCTGCAATATTGCATACTAACTACTGTGCCACAATGGCTCTTGTGAGTTAGGGTTTGGTATTGTTGAAATGAATAGGCAAAGAATTTGATAGCTACTTTGGTACAAAACTAGAGAAGATATTAGAGAAATTCATCCACCACAAGGTGGTTTCAGGAATGGACATCAAGTTTCTGACAGTGCATATCAGATTATATGTAGCAGTTCTAGCTTCATTATATGTGCCCAGAGCTTTTGATATGATGCAGATTAAATCTTTGGAACAAGTTAGGGCAAAAATGGATTTCCAATCAGTTCTATTTCTTGGATAACACATATTTCCATTCTTCTGCTTCAATAACAACCTATAGGATAATTTCCCTGGTGATTAATATAAAACTGCACCCTGCCTCCTTTAACTGGTGTTAGAAACTTCAATATGTTTCATTAATATGTTTCATTAGGCAATCTGTTGACATTCAAGGGCTTCAGATAAAATGCAAGGAACATAATATGTTATATGAAGATGACATTTTCAATCTTTTTCACTATGATAAAAGGGCCAGATTATTCACCTCTTTTTCAGCAATTGTTTGATGGAAACATCTCAGACTAGCCAAAATCTTTACTGTGAAGAAGAATGAATAAAGTTTTGCTCTCTGCTATGTATGCTGCAGAGTTTAATTTCCAGGCTCTTTTCTTCTGACTATCAGCCCTTTGTGGTCAGTAATGGATGTCACTAGAACTCCAGGAATGCTACATAATTGTTGTAGGGTGTCAAAACAAAATCTTATAAACTATCAAAATTTCTGGCTATCCTATCTTAAATAAATAGAAGCAAAGTAGGATTATTTTAAGTTTCTTTCTCATGCTTTCCACTGAGTTGCCATTTCACTTCCCTTAATGGCTCCTCCGTTCCAAGGTTATCTCTGCATTCCTTTACACCAGGGGTCTTCAAACTTGACCCTTTTATGACTATGGACTTCAACTCCCAGAATTCCTCAGCCAGCATGCCTGGCTGAGGAATTCTCTGGGAGTTGAAGTCCACAAGTCATAAAAGGGCCAAGTTTGAAGACCCTTGCTTTACACCAATGTTTTCAAATTTGGCAATTTTAAGATATGTGGACTTCAACTCCCATAATTCTTCAGTCATCCCTCAGCCACACATCTTAAAGTTGACAAGTTTGAAAAACACTGCTGTACACTGCCTTTCTGAGTTAAGGGCTACTTGACCATTCTCTTGAGGACTTTGAAAGGCACCTGGGCATTGCTTATACAATTGTTCTCTGTGGCTTGATAACGATTGATTACTATGCTTATTCTTCACAATAGGGACATAGCAGAAGAAAGATATTTCCAGAACATGTTTATGCCATGTTTAGATGCAAAAGCAGGAAGAGGATCACTGAATAGCAGCATGTTAGAAGCAGGTATGATCCTACTACAGGTGCACTGCAAGATGGCCAGTGTGGCATCTAGCTTTAAACAAACTCAGCTTTGAAATAAGTCAAGATGCTTAATTAAGATCAGAGCTACAGTGTTTATCTTGTCTGTGTTTTAAACCAAGTTGTTCAATGTAATTTAACCCCGGTGCCATTTAAGATAGGCTCAAGATACAGAAGGATCTTGGCAGACTTGAACACTAGTTCTTATTAACAAAATAAAATTCAATGGTGAGAAAAGTAAGGTTCTACCTTTAGGCAAGAAAACCCAAACACACAGGTACAGAATAGGTGGCACTTGGCTCAATAGTAGTAACTGTGAGAGAACCTTGGAGTCCTAGTGGACAATCACTTAAATATGAACCAGTAGTATGCTGAAACTGTCAAAAAAAAGTCACCACAGTCTTATGCTGAATTAACAGAGGGATAGAATCAAGATCACATGAAGTGTTAATGGTAAGACCACACCTGGAATATTGCATCCAGTTTTGGTCACCACGATCTAAGAAAGATGTTGAGACTCTAAAAAGAGTGTAGAGAAGAGCAACAAAGATGATTAGAAGATTGGAAGCTATGAAGAATGGTTGCAGGAATTGGGTATGTCTAGTTTAATGAAAAGAAGGACTAAGAGTGACATGATAACACTGTTCCAATATCTAAGGGGCCACCACAAAGAAGAGGGAGTCAAGCTATTCTCCAAAGTACCTGAAGACAGGACAAGAAGCAACAGATGGGAACTAATCAAGGAGAGAAGCACCCTAGAACTAAGGAGAAACTTCCTGACAGTAAGAACAATTAATCAGTGGAACGACTTGTCTCCAGAAGTTGTGGGTGCTCCAACACTGAAGGTTTTTAAGAAGAGATTGGACAGCCATTTGTCTGAAATGGTATAAGGACTCCTGCTTGAGCAGGGGGTTGGACTACAAGACCTCAAAGGTCCCTTCCAATTCTGTTATTCTGAATTCCTATAAAAGTTGATGTTCTTTCAGAAATGAACCCAGAGATTGAATCCACGACTTTGGAACTGAAACCATCTGCATCAGCAAGCAATGGCGCTTCTCCTGCTCTCAGGGTCCTTCTTATTACAGGTTTGGCTACTATGGTGGAATATTTTGGACTTCCCTGACAATAAAGCTGCTATTTTGGACAACGATGTTAAGCTGTTCTGCAACAGTAAAGAAATGGCTTCATTTCAAAAAAAATTAATTGACAGATTCTGAAAAGACTTGCTATGTTTTCTTCACTGGCATCCACCTGGCACCAGCCTGAAATTATTAGCAGTGTGTTAGTACAAGAATAACCCTACAATCTTGAAGAGCTTATGCTTAAAACTAAGGCTTCTGTGCAACTTCATGACAAACCCTATCAGAAGCCAAGTTTTATCAAATACGTTAATCTAATCCCACTGCAGAAGTAAATTAAACTCAGTTCGCTTTGGAAGAAAAAGAACACAACGTCCATTCACAAAAGTGTTGCCTGCCTGTGACATACCTGATGAAGTTGTTTGTTTTCTGTTCCAACAGTTTGGCCTCAAACTGTTTAAGAGGGATTTCAATTATATTTTAGAAAGGATATATAGTATTGATACAAACAGTGAAACAGACTGCTTTGTAATTAGGGTCTTTTCCTTCATTATTGGAAATGAAGTCTTCTGCAGTAGTAGGGGATTGGTCTAGATAATATTTGAGGTCTTTCTAATTTTGTTTTTATTTTTGCTAAGCTGAGATTTAAAAAAACAAGTTTAAAATTGCAGTTAAAACTGTCTTTCTCTGAATTTACTGCATTTCTGTTTAACCCATTATCTTTTCAGGGCTTGCATTAAATAAGGGAGAGAAAGATGCCAGAGCACTAAAATCCTAAAATGTAATCATGCCACGCTACCTTTTTATTATTTATTACTTAAATGTTTACCACACTTTTCCACACAATAGGAACCAATGTAATAAAAAAAAATCTTGCAGAAAACAAAAAAATGGGTTTTTGCAGTACATAAAAAAGTATGTTTGTTAATTAAAGTGAAAATACATTCTGGAGTTGAGCACTCTAGTCAGAGTGTCAACAAGGGAGTGGAGGTTAAAAGGAAAGGCAATAAAAAGGTGGGGTTTTGATCACATACAGAAGTTGTGTCCACCATCTTGACTTTTATTTAATCTCTTCCACCCTCTTGTGACAGACACCTCTGTCTTTCGTTTTGGATCCTGATCGTTAGAAGTTCTAATAAAAAGGAATTCTATTAAAAATACAATAAGAGTCCATCATTCTCGGCTGCAAAAATATAAATATGTTTTAATGTTATTTATGAATAGTTAAAGTCTTTGATGTGAAATTAAAATTAAATATAGCAGAGTTGTGTTTAGTTTATGTTTAGTTTAGTTATTTTATTGCTGAGTAAAAAGAAATTGTGTCTATATAGCACTCACAGCTGTTCAAGTGCGATTCTCCATCTTTCAAAAGAAATAAATTTGTGACCTTTCAGTGGAATTATGAGTATTATGCAAATATGGTCGTATCTATGAAAAAGTCGATGCCTTTATGAAGTTTCCTTTTGAAATGTAAAAATGACTATTGAAAGCACTTCACATTTATCTCTTGTACTTAGCCCTTGTCTTGACTTGCAATATACATAATACTCTGCTATTTAAGTATTTTACAAAGATTAGGTAAAAAGATTGGGCAAGATAAGTAATAATGAAGAAATGAGAAATATACAGTACATTTTTGCTGTTATTTGGGATATGCCTAGACTCTTCACTCTAACTCATCTTCTCGTTATCTCTGACAGCTACATGTAATCCAGTCAAATGGATCTTATCATTAGAGGCATCAATATAGTGATAGCAACAGAAAAAAAAGGTTTATTGGTCCTGGGACAGAAATAGGACTTGATTCTTTCCTCAGAAAACCTTTGCTCTGGGCATGTTATTCCAGCCTCTATAATCCTAATGGATTTGTTCCATCACTTTCATTGTGACCTATATTTTTCAGGTTCTATCATTGTCTCTGTTAGGATATTGAATTTAGTAGCTGGAATTTAGTAGCTGGCCAGCCGTACTCAGCATTTGGTCCTCAATGGAACTACATCTACATGGAGGGAAATGTGCAGTAGGGTGCTCAAGGGCTCTGTTCTGGGTCCAGTGCTCTTCAACATCTTCATCAATGATTTGGATGAGGGAATAGATGGGGAATTCATCAAATTTGCAGATGACACCAAGCTGGCAGGAATAGCCAACACTCCAGAAGATAGGCTTAAGATACAGAAGGATCTGGACAGACTTGAACATGGGTGCTATCTAACAAAATGAAATTCAATGGTGAAAAAAGGAAGGTTCTATAACCAAATGTACAGGTATAGTATAGGTGGTTCCTTGCTCAATAGTAGTAACTGTGAGAGAAATCTCGGAGTCCTAGCGGACAATAACTTAAATATGAGCCAGCAGTGTGCTGAGCGCCAAACAAGCCAACAGAGTGCTAGACTGCATTAACAGAGGGATAGAATCAAGATCAAGTGAAGTGTTAATACCACTTTATAATGCCTTGGTAAGGCCACACTTGGAATACTGCATCCAGTTTTGGTCACCACAATGTAAAAAAGATGTTGAGACTCTAGAAAGAGTACAGAGAAGAGCAACAAAGATGATTAGGGGACTGGACGCTAAAGCATATTAAGAACGGTTACTGGAATTGGGCATGTCTAGTTTAATGAAGAGAAGGACGAGGGGGGACATGATAGCAGTGTTCCAATATCTCAGGGGCTGCCACAAAGAAGAGGGAGTCAAGCTATTCTCCAAAGCACCTGAAGGCAGGACAAGAAGCAATGGATGGAAACTAATCAAGGGGATCAATCAATCTGGAACTAAGGAGAAACTTTCTAACAATAAGAACAATTAACCAGTGGAACGACTTAAGTCCACAAGTTGTGAATGCTCCAACACTGGAAGTTTTTAAAAAGAGACTGGACAACCATTTGTCTGAAATGGTATAGGTTTTCCTGCCTGAGCAGGAAGTTGGACTAGAAGACTTCCAAGGTCCCTTCTAACATCATCATCATCATCATCATCATCATCATCATCATCATCATCATCATCATCACCACAGTAAACTGTACAATAGGCCAGAAAACACAGTTGTAGTTGATTAGATAGAGAGTGCTGACTTATGTATGATGAAATCTATACTATGATTGGTTGCTGTAAGTATAAAGGGGGAGTTTCTCTTTTTTTTCTCTCCTTTTTCTTCTCTGTGTTTTGTATACTGTATTAGATTAACTTCATGATATTCCTGTGTTCCTGACTATCTTATGTTCTTCCTTTTCTGAAAGATAACAAAGACTGCTGTAAAAGACTACCAGTTTATGTTAGTGTCTCTGACTGCACCTGGACAGCTGCTGTACAATTCCTTGACAGTCTGACAGAGATAGGGATATATAACTTAATGTTCCACTGGTCAAAAAACTCATTCTTACATAAGAGAGGATAGTTGCTTTCTGAAACCAGACTAATAAGCAATGTAGAGTTCATCTATGATATACCTCTTTTGCTACCTCTTCCATCATACTGTAGACTGCCATAATTCTTCCCCATGAGTCACTCAAGTTTGGGATAGAAATATTAAAAGCCCTATCATCATTCCTGCAGCCAGGTATTTTAATAGGTATAAGAAAATATTGCATTAGTGCGATTAATTCACTCTACAAATTATGTTTTTCTATGAGCACTGGCACACTTGCATTTAACTACAGCATAATTATATATTTGCAATACCCATTTTCCCTCCTGACCAGGGCAAATACTATCTGTCTCTCTGTCTATTTCATTTGCATGCTGCCCAGTCCCAAAGACTACATCCCAACCCTAGCATAATAAGGAAACTGCCTTAGGTAATAATAAGTTGTATCATCAGTAGTCAATCAATCAGAATAGATCTGGAAGGTCTTGGAGGACTTCTAATCCAGCCCCCTGCTCAAGCAGGGACCCTATACCATTTCAGACAAGTGGCTGTCCAGTCTCTTCTTAAAAACCTCCAATGATGAAGCAAGTTGTTCCACTGGTTAATTGTCATCACTGTTAGGAAGTTTCTCCTTAATTCCAGGTTGCTTCTCTCCTTGATTAGTTTCCATCCATTGTTTCTTGTCTTGTCTTTTGGTGCTTTGGAAAATAAATTGACCCCCTCCTCCTTGTGGCAGCCTCTCAAATATTAGAATACTGCTATCATATCCCACCCCAGTCCTTCTTTTCTCTAGACTGGCCATACCCAATTCCTGCAACCATTAAAAGAGTTTTTTTTCCCCTGTTACCCTGATACCATCCAAGAACAGCTTCAAGGACAGTAAAATCTGTTGTTTCACCACTCACTATCATAACAGTGAAGTTGGGTGACCAGAAATAAATTTGATCTCCTTTGTGGGCTTCAGGGAAAGAATGGCAAATTGATGATGGTTCTGTTGAGCCAATGACTGTAGCAGAATAAAGGCCCAATCCTTTGCAATTCCTCTCCATACAAAGAGGCAACTGAGATCACTCAAAAGTTCTACTAATAGCTGTTCCTTATGAACAGCCTGCAAAAGAGTAGTCTCCAGAGGGTTTAAAGCACTTAAATTTGACTAACCAATATAGTATGCAACAAAATATTTTAAATTTAAATTAAGGATCAAGATTGCTAAAAGTGAAGGTATATAAAAAGATCAAGATTCTTAAAAGTAAAAGGAAGAAATATAAAATTGGTTTAATTGATCAAGATGAAAATGGATACAATGTTATCCCTGCAACCCCTAATGGACTTTTACTGACCAGAACTAAATGATGAGGCTTTAAAAAAAAATTATAGATAAAAGTTGAAATGTGGGAATAAAGGATTATTTTTTATATTTTAAGAGAAGGCGATGTTAAAAAAAGAACAAGCTTGATCAAACTAGTGTTTATGGATATTTCAGGCTGGACCAAGCATACTGTCTATGGTCAGTCCTTTTGGCCACCATCTTGTTATACTTCTGGAAAGAGCTGAGAAAATAACAAAGTAGTATTAGGGAAAATAAGCAACATGCATAAAACAAGAATTTGGCTTTGACTGCATGGTTAGGGCTGCCATATTGATTTTTTTGACCACCCTCCCTGCAGACACCCATGCTTGGTATTATTTCAATGTAAACAACAGGTTGAAGCAAGGATTACTAGTGTTTTGACAGTTGATTGGATTAATACAATAGCATTAGAAAAATCTAGCTTGCTGTAACTCTATGAACAAAATGTAATAGCAAAATCCACAGGACAAATCACATAGTCAGAATGATGTCTGCAGCTGTGCAACTGAAGTCTTGCCAGTTTGGTGCATTCATTGACTTTGATCACACCATTTCTCCCCATAGATGGCCCAGTATCAGAGAAACTACAGGAAGAGGAGAGAAATCCTAAATAAAAGAATTTTCTCCCAAGAACCTGTACTAGTGACTCATCTTCTTTAGTGATTTATTTTTGTTTTGTTTTTTACAGTGGTGTTATTTAAACTTGTCAACTTTAAGATCCATGAACTTCAACTCTTCAATTCTCCAGAAGCTGGCTGGAAAATTCTTGAAATTGAAATCCACATGTTTTAAAATTACCAACTTGATAATATTTGTTTACATATTATGCAACTTGTGTAATGTCAGAACTGAATGGAAAAGCAAATAATCAATCTAGGATAAAACAGGTGGAAAAAGCACCAGGTTCATCAGATTCCACTAGCAGTGATCCTCTAGGACAGAGGTCTTCAAACTTGGCCCTTTTATGACTTGTGGACTTCAACTCTCAGAATTCCTCAGCCAGCGTGCCTGGCTGAGGAATTCTGGGAGTTGAAGTCCAAATGTCATAAAAAGGCCAAGTTTGAAGATGCCTGCTCTAGGAGATATTTTCCTGGTTGTCTGGTGATGAGCCGAAGGGAGTCCCAGCAAAATCAGAGGGGGAAAACCAATCATCCTCTCTAAAGCAAACGGTTCACAATTTGGAAGTTGAGACAGGATAGGGATCAGCAATGGGAACAGAAGATTTGAAGTTGGTATTCTTTCGCGCTTACTCAAGGATGAGTAGAGCGAACTTTGAGTCAGTGGGGGAAAGGCTCTAACAGTTGTTACCAAACCTGGCTGAAATATTAATCTACATTTCCTGAAGTTTACAGTATTACCACTTGAAAATTTGCAGTGAATATGTGAATAAGAATATTCTGGGGATACAGTATACTGATTCCTTTAATTTGTGTGTGTATCAGATGAGAAATCCTGTAAGCTTTCACCTGACTAATTGTATCTCTGAAATTCCATGAAATGTCACTTTTCAAAATATAGTATTCCTTTTTACCAACTACACACCTTAGGCAATATCTGAAAAATATTGGCATGCACTGAATGTTTGGTGAAAGTTGGCTTAACCAATTTCTGAGAAGAATTTTTGGGAACAAAGTCATTTTAGTTCTACAAATCTTTTTTCCTTCCCCCACAAAAACAGAATCATAATCCTCCTTGTTTCGGCCACTGAATCTGGTTCTTTCTATGGAGAAAAACAATAGTCCTGCAGATTAAGGCTGTACTCTCTGGCCCCAGTTGCACAGCAGGATTTGGAATACTCACATCAATCCTATCAATTCCTGGCATCGTTTTGTCTTTACTCTTGGTAATTAATCTTTTCATGAATTGCTGTCACATTTGGAGCCATTTCATTAAGTTTCTTTCCATTTTATGTAACCGCTTGTTGCATTTCACATCTGCTCCATCTACAGGAGAGGTCATGCCAACTCCTCCTCTCCTCACCCCTCCCTTGTTTTCCTCATTGCTGGACACAGATCCAGATAACATACTTATGTAACCACTGTCTACATTCAAGGAAGGCACTGCAGATAATGAGTTCTGAACTGGTTCCCATATTCCAGACTGTTCTCTGCTCGCCATGATTATTGTTTTTCTTTCCCCAAAGATACTCTTGAGCCCTGCAATCGGTTTTTACAACAAATCCAGAGGACAATGTTGCCAAATTGTTATATTCAGTCTCTTCTGAACTGAACTTTCTTCACTTCTAATTTGCTGCTATTCATTCATCTTAATAATGCAACTGCAGCACTAGTCTGTTTAATATGAACCATAGAAAAGGTGTTAAGATTTCAACAGAAGAGAATATCTGTCGCTCAGGATTGAACATTGGCGTCCTTGATGTTCTCTGAGCTCAGTTGTTTGCTTGCAGATGTTTCATAGTCCGACTTGGGAACATCATCGGTGCTACCACAGGGTCTAAAGATGTTACCCGGTCAGGTAATGAAACATCTGCAAGCAAACAGCGAAGCTCAAAGAACACCAAGGGGTCCACAGTATTAAGTTTTCCCAGGACTATTATCCCTTTACTTTTTCCCTTTGCCCATGTCAGTTTGCACTCAGCCAGGCAAGATCAGTGAAGTAAAACCTATGCAGATGTCACTAATGTTAATGTAAACTTAAAATAAATTTAAGCAGATTTGGAGCAAATATAGAATCTTGGAGACTGCAACAGGATTTTCAACCTTCATTTATAGAGAATTTATTAAGACAGTCTTTTGAAATGCTTCTTCTCAGATTTTTTGCTACCTGGGCTGAGTTGCCATTTATAAGATAAGCTAAGAATTGACTCCCTTTCACCTCTTGACTATTTATGTCTAATTTCTCTTTCATTGCTTTGCCAGCTTCTTCACAATCTCTCTATCCTCTTCTTTTGAAACTCTGGTTCTCATATTTAGTATTTTTTTTAGTTAATTGATTCTTGATCACTTTTCTGTGGCCATGTTGTTTCATGGCTAGTTCCTATTATTCGTAGCAAGGAAGGGGCCTAATGTTTTATTTCTTCCTAGAAATAATCTGCAAACACTAATCATGAAAGGCAAGAGCACACTGACAAGAGGGGACTAAGATTAAATATAAAGAAGACCAAAGAAATGACAACAGGTACATCAATCAGCCTTAAAACTGACAAAGAAAGTGATGAATAGCTTCTGCCTTTTGGATTGACTATCAACAGGAAAGCAGTCAAACATGCCACAGTCTAGATACTTGATAGAGTAGCCATGAGGTCCTTGGAAAAAGTACTGAGATACCATCACTTGTCTCTAACGACAAGGGTTAGAAATGTGGCAATCTGAGAAAGCAAACTTGGACTTTGAAAAACCAGAATAGAAAGAATACAGGTAGTTCCTCAATTTATGACTGTAATGGAGGTACGTGACTAATCCAATTTTATGACCTTTTTTGTGCTGGTTGTTAAGCAAATGTCACAGTTGTTAAACAAACAAATTGTTGTTAGGGGTTTTTGGCAAAAACATTGTATATGACCACAGAAAGGGGCTGCCACAAAGAAGAGGGAGTCAAGCTATTCTCCAAAGTGCCTGAAGGCAGGACAAGAAGCAATGGATGGAAACTAATCAAGGAGAGAAGCAACCTAGAACTAAGAAATTTCCTGAGAGTTAGAACAATTAACCAGTGGAACAACCTCCCTCCAGAAGCGGTGAATGCTCCAACACTGGAAGTTTTTTAAGAAGAGACTGGGCAGCCATTTGTCTGAAATGGCATAGGGTTTCCTGCCTGAGCAGGGGGTTGGACTTCCAACTTTATTATTATTATTATTATTAAAGCTGCAAATGACTGTAAATGTGGGCTGGTCAGAAATGTAATCATGTGACTATGGGGGGGTAGCTATCAGAATTTCAGAAGCAGGTCATCCCCTGGGAGGTCCATCAGAACATTGATTGCTGAACAATAGGTAGTAAGTCAAGGACTACCTGTATTGATCACTTTGAAGAAGTTTGAAGTTGGAAAAAACTTTTGAGAATATCATGGATAGCCAAGGAAACAAATGGATCATTTGTTCAAAGTTCTCACCCAGGGCACAAATGACTAGGCTTAGATTATCATATTTTGGACACATTATGCAAAGACTTAGCTTTCTTGAGAATTCTATCATACTGGGAAAAATGGAAGGAAAGAGAATAAGAAGATGATCAGAAGCAATAGACTTGATTGCAGTGGCAATGGGTGCAACACTCTACTACCTGAAAGGCCAGGTTAGAATAGAAGAATAACTTTACTGTCACTTTAAATGTACACCAATCAGCATACATTAAAATAAGATTTCATTGCATACACCTTCAATATACACTGCATGAAACATGACAAAATAATCATAAAATAATAAATAAAATAAAATAAAATAATAAATAAAATAATAAAATAAAATAAAATAAAATAAATAAAATAAAATAAAATAAAATAAAATAAAATAAAATAAAATAAAATAAAATAATAAAATAAAATAAAATAAAATAAAATAAAATAAAATAAAATAAAATAAAATAAAATAAAATAAAATAATAAAATAAAATAAAATAAAATAAAATAAAATAATAAAATAAAATAAAATAAAAAATAAAATATATCCATATACCCACATACCCACACATATATGGCCCAGAGAAAAAACACAGTCTAGTTTGGATGTATACATATACATGTCAAGAAAAACGAATCTTGAGAGGTTACCTGATGGATGGCATAGGGAACAAAGCTGTTACAGAATCTGGTAGTCCTGTTAGAAATACTTCAAAACCTCCTCCCAGAAGGGAGCAACAGAAACAGATCGTGAAGTGGGTATGTGGGGACTCTAACAATGCTTCGAGCTCTAAGTGCATAGCGCTTATAAGCAATATACTGAATAACGGGAAGCGAGCTTCCTATAATCTTCTCAGCTGTCCTTACCACTCTTTGTATGGACCTTCTATCTGAGGCACTGCTACCACCAAATGAATGCAGTTTGTTAAGATGCTCTCAATCGTGCCTCTGTAAAAAGTGGCCAAGACAGAAGGAGAAAGATGAGACAAATCATCCTGAAGATTATTTATGTAGTCAGTAAGAAACAAAAACAAATGGATGGTAGATAAGCAGCTACAGTACTCCAGACAAAGAGTAATTAGGAAACAGAGATGAGTTTGGCTAAGAGGGGAAGGAAAAGGGCCATCAGTTGGCAATGTTGGGAAGAAAGAAATGAGATGACTTATAAACAAACTGAGATGCTTTTGTGAAATATAATCCAATGACTGTGTGACTATTCAGAGATGTTACTAGCCTGCAAGCAGTGGATAGCAAAGATCGATCTTGAACATACAGTATTTTACTCTGAGATAATGAGAAAACTTTTAAACGCAGATATGAGAAATTTAATTATAGATGCAGGATTGAAAAATGGGGAACAATTCTAGATTAATAAGAGAGAGTTTATGGTGCATATAATATTAAAACCTATTTTCTATCCAAGCCTCACAAGCAGCAGGCCTGACTACTTTCCATATGGACTAGAAGTGTTCTCTTTCTTCTCCCAAATAAAAACGATAACAGAAATTGAATTCTGCAAAGAATGCACTTATTTTTCTATGCTGCAAAGAATATACCGTATACAGGTTTACATTTCAAGACAACTGTAGTAGAATTGTTCATTTCTGAATATTTTGTAGAAAAACAACAACAGTGTTTTCTTTATTATAATTGCACAAAAGTATGTTTCATTCAACGGTTATTCTTTTGGATTATTTTTTTTTGGCTCAATGCCCTTCCCCTATTATTAGTGGGGAGGTAAAATATTTTCATTACCTTCTCCCCTAGTAGGAAAGAATCTTCAAAGAAGAAGTAGGAGGGAGGTTAGCTTCTTAACCCTAATTTCCATACCACCAGCTTTGTTTGGCTGCGCATCACAAAATTAGTTTGCATTCACGTCTTCTATAAAGGCATTGGTTGGTTGTAGGGTTTTGCTTAGTGGGTTTTATATTGTTTTGTGTGTGCACATTTTAAAAATCAGTTTGTATTGTACACCTAGTGATTATTTCATGCTGTTTAGACTATATTTACAGCCTTTGATCATGCATTAGAAAACCAAAGTAAACTGCCGATATGCTGGGGACAGTGATGTGTTCTAAGCTTCAACATTCTTTGTTCAGTGCTTTATAATGTGGGGAATAAATAATATTCTATTCTGACTTATATAAGACAGAGTAGATAAACTGAAACTCGTGATGACCCCGAAGGGGAAGGAGACAGGCAACAAAAACCAGGTTATTGTTGTTGTCATTTTTCTCCTCTGGTGTGAAGGGAGTCAATATAAGGGTACAAAAAAAAAGAAGACATTGTTTATGTTAGATTGAAGGTGCTGGTATCAGTAGAAAGGACTGGCTTAGAGCCTCCTAAGAAGAGCAGAAGGTAGATATGTTGGGTGAACCCAAAGTAGGATCACCTCATGTTGTTATCAGATTCTGCTACCCTGCAATAATCTATTGAGTGTATTTACTAGGTCTGGTATGTTGGGCATCTGTGAACATCACTAACAGTCAGAAGATATGATGAAAACTCTTTAATCTCAAAACACATGGATAGACTCAACCATAGTTTCAGCTGGCAAACTGAGCATCCTGAATTAAGCCAAATCCAAAAATCCTAGGCATTTCCTGGAAGCTTGGCATAGATAAATCACATTTACAAGCCATTTAAAAGAGACAATTTTAAAAAGCTAAAAAAGGAAACAAAAGCTCTAGAGCACCTCGTCTCTAGCAACCAATACCAGGTAACATGAGATAAACAATCAAGGGGGGGAAAAGAACTACCGAGGAGAAAACATCATCCCTGGCAGGGCAAACTACTGTATATAAAATATGGAACAAACCCACACTTAGCAGCACTGACAATGTTACCTAACTGTGTAATGAAATGTCTGCAAGCAAACAGCCAAGCTTGGAGAGTACCACAGGCTCCACAGTTCATAGCATCAAAGAGTTGGAAGGGACCTGGGAGGTTTTCTAGACCAACCCCCTGCCCAAAAGGCATCTCAGACAAATTGTTGTCCAATCTTTTCTTGAAAACATCCTGTGATGGAGTACGTACAATTCCAGGAGGCAAGCTGTTTCACTGCTTAATAGTTCTTAATAATGTCTGTCAGGAAATTCTTCCTTATTTCTAGGTTGGATCTTCCTCTAACAAGCTTCCACCCATTACTTCTTGTTTTACCCTCAGGTGCTATGGAAAATAAATCAATGCCCTCTTCCCTGTGGCAGCCCTTCAAGTGTGGGAAGACTGCCATCATGTCTCCCTTTAGTCTTCTCTTCATTCAGTTAAATATATCTAGTTCCTGTAGTTGTTGTTCACAGGATTTAGCCTCCAGACCCTTTATTATCTCTGTTGTTCTGCCCTGTTTCTAGAGCCTCAGCACCTTTTTGCACTGTGATGACCAAAACTAACCCAGTATTCCAAATGGGATCCCACCAATATGCTATACGGTGGTACTATCACTTTCCTTGATCTTGATACTATTCCTCTGTTGATGCACCACAGGATTGTGTTGGTGCTTTTGGCAGCTGCAGCACAGCACAGCTGCTGACTTATACTTAAGCAGTACTCCACCAGGACACCTAGATTACTATCATAAGCACTACTGTTGAATCAGGTACTGCCTTCTTGTACCTGTGCATTTGGCTTTTCCTGTCTTCAGTGTAGGACCTTATTTTTCTCACCACTGAACTGCATTTTGTTATATAGTCCCAGTTCTCTAGTCTGTCAAGATCCTTCTCGAATCTTGAGTTATCTTCCAAAGTGTTAGCAATTTTCGCCAGCTTTGTGTCATTTTCAAATTTGATGAGCACTCTTTCAATCTCTTCATCTAGCTCATTTATGAAGATGTTGAAGAGGACTGGGCTCAAGACTGGACCTTGAGGAACCCCCCTGCATCCTTCTCTCCATCTAGATGTTGTTCCATTAAAGGCCACACTCTTAGTGTGGTTGGCCAGCCACTGTCTATCCCACTTTGCTCTATTTTACCAATAAAACAGAGTGGCCTATTTTATCAAATGCCTTATTGAAATCTAAGTATAGTATATTTACCAGCTCCTTTAGCCTCCTGGGTTATAAACCATTCAGTACAGGAGACTTGAACTCATTCAGAGTGGCCACTTGTTTGTCTAACCTATTCCTTACCGACAGTATTTTGACCTGCATTCCTCTTCCGTCTCCCGTGTGCTGCTATTGACAGGTTGGATTTTTTTTTCCTTTTGTATAAAAACACATGCAAAAATAATAATAATTAAGTATTCCATTTTCTCCACAATGCCCATCACCTCCCATTAGTGGGCCAGCATTTCTTGACATTCCTCTTGTTCCTTACACATCAAAAGAAACTTTTATTTTGTTATTTTTTGCATTTGTTGCAAGTCTTAGTTCATTCTGAGCCTTAGCTTTCCTGATTTCCTCCTGCAGATTTTGGCTATTTGCTGGTATTCTGCTTGTTAGAAGCTCCTCTTTCCATTTTTTATACTTGTCCTTTTTGTCTCACACCTTGTCAACCATTTTTGCTTTTCCTAACAAATACAATTTCCTCTTAACAGATTACAAACCATCCATTGCTTTCTACTTTCTAAAATGTTCTCCATCTATTTTACCATTTTCAGTAACCACTTGACAAAGGTACACTAATTTAGTTTTAGTTTTTAATTTATCCCCATTTATTGCATTTTGTTCCAATAGAAGAGAATATATGTAGCTCAGGGTTGAACTATTCTTGGTGCCCTCTGAGCTTGGCTAATTTCTGTAGACCTTTCATTAACCAATTAGATATTGAAACTCTCACATTGATTGCATTACCTAGGTGGGCAATGGAAGGTCTGTAAGGAAGTTGAGAGAGCACCAAGAACTTCACATTGTACCTTACAATTGTCCAATTTATTTTTCACTACTTCAATCGCTACAACTTGTTGATCAGATAATATACAGATAGTCCTCGACTCACAACAGTTCATTCAGTGACCATTCAAAGTTATAACAGCACTGAAAAAAGTGACTTAAGATTTCACACTTATGATCGTCACAGCATCCCCATGGCCATGTGATCAAAATTCAGACACTTGGCAACTGACTCATACTTATGACGGTTACAGTGTCCCAGAGTCGTGTGATACCCTTTTGCGACCTTCTGACAAGCAAAGTCAATGAAGAAGCCAGATTCACCTAACAACTGCATTACTAACTTAACAACTCCAGTAATTCACTTCACAACTGCGGCAAGAAAGGTCATAAAATGGGGCAAAGTTCACTTAACAACTGTCTCACTTAGCAACAGAAATTTTGGGCTCAACTGTGGTCATAAGTCGAGGACTACCTGTACCTAACATTAGCTGTAAATCAGATGGCCATAATAATTCTGTTAACTTTTTGGAAGGCTCTAAAGATCTAGCTGTTCCCCTGGCATTTAGGCTAGGTCGGAGGTTAACTAAATTCTGCTGGTGGATTGTTTTGTTGGGGGGGTTGTATTTTAAGCAAGGTGTTGTGGGTTATATATGGTGGGGTGGCTTCCATTTTTGTAAGGCACCCAGAGTTACTGCTATGAGAGGGATGGTTCTATACATCATTAAAATGAAATAAAAATTCTCAACAACATACAATCCTTTTCATGGAAACAAATATATAGATTCATTTTCCCAACCAACACATTGCTATTGTCACCACAAGCATACCTTACACCTTTAACAACAAATGTATTAAATAACAAAGGAGTCATCACACATGCTTGCTTCATTCCCTGCTGAGTGTTGAATCATTTGATAAGCAAACATTCCATAATTCAAATCTATTCACTTTATTCTACACTTTCTTTAAATCAGCATGCATACAATATACTTTCTTTCTTACACTGATACATTTTGCAATGACCTTCTGGAGAGAAAACTCTGATTTAGACATCCCCTACCTGGCATGAAGCTACGCTTATTTATTGGATGCACTATTCAAGCATTTGTACAATTTCATTTGGGTATGTCTAGTCTAGTGAAAAGAAGGACTAGGAAAGACATGATAATAGTGTTCTAATATTTGAGGGGCTCCTACAAAGACGAAGGGGTTAAACTATTTTCCAAAGCACCAGAAGGCAAGACAAGAAACAATGGATGGAAACTAACCAAGGAGAGACGCAAACTAGAACTAAGGAGAAATTTCCTCGCCATGAGAACAATCAACCAATGGAATAACTTGTCTTCAGATGTTCTGAGTGCGCCATCACTGGAGGCTTTCAAAAAGAGACTGGACAACCATTTGTCTGAAATGATATAGAGTCTCCTGTGCGAGAAGGGGGTTGGACTAGAAGACCTCCAAAATCCCTTCCAACTCTCTTATTCTATGTTCTATGTTCATAACAAATTATACCCATATTTTATGATTTCTTCAGTAATGGAGACCATCCCTGGAGTCTTACCATTTTTATTACTTTTTTATTATTATGAATGCTTCTATACTATTCCAATCTAAATAGCTTAAAACAAGCATACTATGCCTACAATACAATTATTTAAAATTATTAAATATATAAAGTATTAAATACCAGAAGAAAGAAGCAGTATAGAGTGATTCTTAAGATGCTGGACCAGGAGCAGGATGCTCCAAATTTTACTTTTCCCTTAAGCACAGAAGCCAAATGGGACACTTCTTCCTCCTAGCTCCATAGATACTGTGAGAAGTCAACTGAAAAACAAAATTAATTCCACCAGGCACTGATAACTTTGCTATATGAATGGCAAACACATGGATCCTAGAACTTAATGGGACAAACACTAGAAATAATAAGGGTCCTTGATGTTTTCTGAACTTTGTTGTTTTCCTGCAGACGTTTCATTATATTGTACTGAAACAACAAAACTCAGAACTCAGTAAGGATTCAACCATGAGCTACAAAAATTCTTTTCTATTGGTGCTAGGAAAAGTGTATCAAATATATAGTAATATATAATATATAAATAATAAATATATAATTTAAATAGTCTATCAAATCAATAATTTTGTCAACATTCTCACACCATTTATTTGCTTGAATACTAACGTAGCATTCATTACAATTTAATCTTAAACGAGCCTTTCTCTCTTTGACTTAATTCTTTTCAACTAACTTTTTCTTTCTCTGCTCAATACTATATACAATATCTTTCTCTAGCCTTGTTTTTTTCAGCACTCTCTTACATGCAATTTTCTCATCCATGTTTATACACCCACACCCACCCACCCCCACACACACAGTGTTTCACAACCTCAAAAGCTTTAGAACATGGGAGCTTCAACTCCCAGAATTCCCTCATTAGCATGCTGGGGTATTCTGGGAGTTGAATCACATCTTAAAGCTGCCAAGAATGAGAAAATATGCTTTATAATATAGTTTTGTTCAATCTGCAAAGCAGCTTTAGCATCCTCTTTCCTTCTGTCGGTTTTCTATTCATCCCATTGAGAAATCAACCTATCTGCTAATATGTTTCTTACAAGAATCATACTTTCTCTTTATGTGATACATGTAAGAATCAGACAAAACTTCAGCTGCACTGCCATGGATACCATATTGAGGTTTTTAATGATACCCTGCAGACACTCCTGAACTTTGACAGTTAATGGTAGTATTTATGCTTTCCAGACAATGAAGCCCAGGAAATAGCAAGGGCCATCTCTGTATTGTCAAAAGTGAACAGTGCATTTCAAAATGTTTAACAAATACCCCAATGGGGGAAATTACTAAATGGACTGCTTGGTTTGCTGAACAGCCACTATTGTTGCTGGTTAGTTTCGAGACCCTACTTGCCATTCTGATGCTTTTGATGTTTAAGCTACTTTGGACCACTTAAAAAAAAAGAGTTCTCTTCCATCAACTGCAGAGTAGGCAACTATTAGCATTTTAGATGGTCCCAAATTACAGTTCATAATTCTGAGTATCCCTAGCATGCATATCTAGTGGTGAAGCCTGCTAGGAACATCAATATCTGGACTACCATAAGTGGGCTTCTCCCTGCCCTAAACCGCAGTGTGACTTGTTTTTGACTTACTATGTTGTGTGAACTTGGAGGATCAGTACCTTTAGATTTAAGGACTAGGTGACATAGGTGCACATCCTGTGCACATCCTGTGTAAAGTGGTGCAGACAGTTAAGTATGGTAGCAGAGATAAGGGATAGGACTAAGCATCATCCTCACTCCACCCACCCCTTTATGCATTAATTCACAAACTTACCATTGTTGGAGGGATAGTGCTTATTGTATGGGATCATTACACCTCTTTTTAACTTGGTAGCTATAGTGCAGCACAGAGTACCCCTTTTATTTTTATGCACAACATTGTGAATGCATTTGGATCAGGGCCTCCGTTCATAGCCCAAGATTTTTTGCTTTATTTTTACCCCACAACAGACATCAGCAACCTGTTCAACAGACTAAGCAGCTACACAAGAGGCAGCTTATGCTTTTGTCCCAAACATTTGCAGTCCTACCTCATCCCACCCCTGGTGTCTTTATTTTTGCTTCATCAGAACAATTGGTCATTTATTAATAACAGAAACCTTTTGCAGATGTAAATGGAGGAGTGGGTTTATTTAGTTTCCTTTTTCTTTGTTTTGGCTTTTGGGGTGGATCTATCCGAAATGTGGGAAATAAATCTTGAAACCAAACTTTTACCAACGAATAAATATTCTATAATGCTTTATGCCAAAATAGATTTGAAAAGGGAAGTAAATGATGAAGTGATGATCTCTTGTTAGTGAATCTGAATTCCTGATTAAAGAAAGAAAAGGAAGCCATCTTGAATGTTACAGGTATGAGGGGTACTATTGAGGGCTTGGACATTGGTGGTCCCCCAAATGCCAGATTGACATTTTTTTTAACGGGAGTCAGTAAAGTGGAGATAAAATGAAAATCTACAAATGTTTTATACCTCCTCCCAGACAGCTAGCTAGCTAAATAAATAAATAAACTGCATCTGTTTAGATCATTATTGACACTGAAGATGACTCTTGAACAGATTGCATAACTGTTGCCTAACTAATGTGCCCAAGTGTGGCACTAATTTAATTTTAATTTTACAGTGCTAGTTTGTCTAAGATCCACCCCAGCTGGCTGGTGCCCATCATCTGTCAACAGAACTAAGCCATGCTGGGCTAAGTCAGGATTATAAATGAAGAGCTGCCATGTGCGCTAAATCTTCTTATTTGACTAGCCTGGAAGGTATGTGGTTGGAAAATTTGATTGGCAGCTCGCTTCATTCTGGCAATTGACTTTGAAGGCCTCTGTCCTATTGGTCCTTTCAGGACAATTCAGTAGCTGTATTGAGTGTCACCTGCTGATTCCAGCACGTGCCTGACCTTTGAACCCACCCCTCCCCTTCCCAGCTTCTTTTTCTCCCCCTGACTTGTTCGGTTACCAGCTCCAAGGCTGCTTCGGTAGCTGTGTTGCTCTGGTGGCACGTGGAGCCTATGGGGCATATGGCTGACTAGTTGCACGCAGAATGGGATAAACTGAAGCCAAACAGCCTCGGTCTGTTATCATAGCAGATGGGGGAAGCGTGGCATTCAATATTTAGACAGATGCCACCTCCTTATTCCACCTGTCTGGAACTTGGACATTGTACAGCTTGAACTGTCTGCCTCATTATTAAAGAAACAAAGGGTGTCTTTATGGAGTGCTACCCAGAGCATCCTATTGACAGAGGATGCACAGATATTAATTGCCGAACCCTCTCAATAAAAACTCAGAAACATCTTTGCAATTACAAAAGGGGAACACGTAATGTGCCCAGCTGCTTTTCCTGGTTGTTCACTAGACTGGTTTCTGCACTGAATTAAATGTGGAGGGAAGGAAGGAACGGCTTTTTAAAATATTGTCAGGATTATTATTATTATTATCCTCACACTCTTATTATTTTTATTATTACAATTATAAAATCACATTTGAAAATGACTGTAAAGTTCCTGCCATTAAAAAGCCCAATCGTTCCATCTAATAATCACAGCTCTATTGTGTCGTGCCCTTTCTTGCAAATTTGCTCTTTGCTTCGCAGTAGTCAACAGTTCTTTTAAACAGCCAGAAGCTGGAAAAACACACTTTGCAAGGGTGCTATTATATTCTGCATATTTTTACACAACAGTTTATACCTTTCCTTCTTCAGCTTTGTTTAAAAGAAAAAGAAGAAGAAAAGTAACAAGATTTTTTAGAAAACAGAAAAGTAAAAAGGGACAAAAAAAAGGCTATCTGATTATTTGGGTTCTGTATTTTTTAAGCTCTAAAAAATGATGAAGGAAATAAAGGACTATATAAAAATCTAGTACTGATTAATCAAGGAATGTCACAATTAATTTATATTCCCCCCCCATAGTTTCTTTATGGTCCCTAGGAGAACAACAGTTTTGAGTCTTTCAACCTCCATAATTTCATCTGAATGGAATGTCCAATTCTTCTTTTGGTCTATTGTTTAGTAGGCCAGGGACAAATCTTCTAAAGGATAAGCAGATTTTTTAGAACCTGTGAAGTATCTGTGAAGAGACTGCACCAGGTGTCCCTGAAAGCCAGTAAGTCCATCTCTATAACCAAGAATTGCCTGCTAAGCCTTCACAACTTCAGAAAGCTCAGAAACAGACTAAAACATAGAAGCACTTAGCTTTGTGGGAAAATTCTTTTGGAAGAAGAGTTCAACTCAAAAATCAAGGCATACCCATTTAACTCACATTCCATTTTACATAGTAAACTATTCATTGTCCCACTTATTCCTATGTAGGACAGTGATCTGAAGCTTAAGTGAGCATCATCTAAATCTGAGTAGGGGTTTTGAGATTGTGGCATATGATTTTTCCATTCAAGATACTGAAGCAGTTCACCTTGGATCAGTTTCACCTTGTTGTCACATGTCCTGATTTCCATGTTTTTCTTTTACTCTGTTTCGAAGTCTTCTGTCTTTTAACTCATTAAGTATCCCAATTTCTCAACTAATTTATTTAGACCTAGTCTGTCTTTGTCTGTTGCTTACTGAAACAGAACTGAATTCCAGAAGACTATTCTTGAAGAACCATGCACAATGGACATCTAAAACTCTGGATCAACAGCACGTACACCCTGGTGCTATAGCCACTAGTACTCCAGTTTATTAAATAAATGTTTGGTACAAAACCTCTCTAGAGAAAAGATCAAAACTTCTTTAAAAAGTTAGAGTACAAAGTTCTAGCCTATGGAGTAGTGTCAAAATTACCAAAGGAATTCTGGTAAGTGGAGGGCAACTTCCAACTTTAGAAGAACAGGTCCTATTGTAGGCTGCCAGCTTCTGAGGTTGGCTAGGTCTGAAGTTGGAAAGTTGTAGAAGAGATTGTAGTAAGGCGAGGTTAAATTGTTTTTCTGCTAAGTCTAACTTTAGACTTAGTCTAAAGTTAAACTTTTTCTCATTGGGATACAAGAGGGGAGAGAGGCCATTACTGCACTTGTAGGCTTATTAAGCAGAGTGTCTGGGACTGTCTGAAACCTCTGTTGCTAAAACTCATTGTGGAACTTCACATTAGGCATAGGTTTAATTTCTAATGAATTGTTGATAGCTTGACTTCAGTTTACTCAAAATACAGGCCAACATATATTTCAGAGGCAAATGTTCATGTGGGTTTGCTAGAAAGAGTAACACATTGCATTACTGAATCTGAATTCCCAATGTAAACATTGCCGTTTTGGTCTACCACTGTGCTACCCTAATATAATATTGTATGAGCAGAATAATTGTCCAAATGCACAGGCAAATTGAAGATGCTTTCTTCTGTTCTTCTATGTCACAATGCCAGAATATAGGCACCCTTCCAACTTTATTATTATTATTATTATTATTATTATTATTATTATTATTATTATTATTATTATTATTATTATTATTATTATTATTATTATTATTATTATTAAAACTGGCAAGGGAAGCCTAGACAACTGAACAATTTCCCAGTCTCTCAGCAGTGTGCTCCAAACGGGATGCAGTGCTTCAACAGTGCATCTAGGAGTGAGCATACTGTGGATGGAAACACTGTGAGAGATATCATCCACACAGAAAACAAATGGCTTAAGGATTTGCATTAAAATTTGAATATATTTTTGTGTAGCCACAGATGGGGCAATAATTATTGTGATGTATATAATAAGAATCTCTGATCATGGGAGAGAGATTGGGACTGGTCAGTTAATAAAGTGGCATTCAAAGCCATCCTAGCAGACAGCAGGGTCTGTTGTTTTAGCCACATCTCTCTTGTCATCAAAATGGCTCTAAAACTAAGAAAGAAAAACAAAAGTACATCCAATCATCTGGGATTTTCTGTCTATGATTAGTCTAGGGCTATGGAGTCATCCAAATGCCCCAGGAGAAAATAGAAACATCTTCATCCATCACTGTGGAGGGAAGCCTGGATTAGCATGGGAGGAAATGTCTCATGTAATTGACTTGTTATGTTCATATAATCTCTGTCAGGTTTCTCCCCCGCTTCATCATAATTGAAACGGAAGCATAGCTAGGAAGAGAAGCTGAGATTGGTTAGAAGGGTCAAGGTGACGTTTATGTTCAGAGGCAGTATGGCACTCCATACTAGTTAGCTGGATAACAAGAGTAGGAGGACAGCAAAGAATGAATAGATGGAGAGCTACAGAAGGAGAGGCAGCTGTCAGTACCATTCCAAGGTGCACCAAGACATCTCAGAGATTTTTAAATCAGAATGAAGATCAAAGCAGAACATGCTGGAGTCATGAAGGCTGATGCTGTTGTCCAGGGTGAGAAGGACAATCAAGAACCAATTTCTCTGCAGTCCAAGTGACTTACATGGGATATTTGCCTATAAATCACACGTTCCCCACTCTAACTCAGGTGACTTTTGAAATTCCCAGACAAGAAGCCACCTGTGAACCTCAAAGACATTTGTTTCTTTGAGGATGCAAATTTGTTTATGTTATATGTGGTTTGCATGTTATAACGCTTGATGTTGCTGTTATAAATCATTAGTGCTCAAGGGTTGTATTCCCACAACATGCTTACCTAGACACCATTTGTGTTACAGGGTTAGCAATTTAGTTTATGGCTCAGCGCAATGTGCCAACTCAAACATTAAATTAATCTAGTGATCAGACTAAGTGTGTTGTATGAATGCAGGTAAAATATTTGGAATAACTTTGTGGCTCTTTTAAAGATAATCTGTTCAAGGACCTTGTGACAACTGCACATGATCTACACATGTATTTTAGGTTTTCAGGTCACGTGTTATATATGAATGTAGTAATAGCTAGAAAATGTACTTTAAATGGAATTGTCCATTTTAGATGATGTTTTAGGAAAATTTTCACAATCTGACAAGGTTCAGATAACACTGACCCCCACCCCCCAAAAAAGGTCAAAACCCATTCTGGTCACTAGCTTTGATTTAATCTTTTGTGTGAACCCAGCCAATTGTGATTTGAAAACCATGGTTCATGTATGGCTTAGCAAATTGCACATACCTCACATCAACATTTTATTTAACAAAATGCAGATAAGCAAACTGGGTGTCTTAAAATATATGAACATTTTTTAATGTGAAAGCTTTTTTAGCGTTTAAAAATCTTATAGAGGAAACCTAGTATAATAGAAGTGTGGGTAGAAGCTATGAATTAATTATTTGTATTAATAAATAGCCTGGTAGACATGAGCCTGACAGCTCTCTTGGAGTGAGGGCATACCACGGCATATCTATAATATTTTTAATGCTAATATTTATTCATTTTCCAAACTATTATTTTACATTAAAAAGCCTACCTGACAAAAGACATATGGACGATGCGGCTGGTGGAAGGGATTCAGTCTAATTGAACAGCTCAGGACTCGTGAGGTTAATTACAGATATTAACATTGCTCCCCCCTCAACCCGGCTTCTTGCTCTCACAAAGGCTACAGTAACTTCCAAATGATCTGGCCCCAGAAATAAGTCTCTCCCTCGCCTGTTAACTAATTGATAAAAATGTAAGTATTTAGAATGAGTGTAATTAAATGCCAAGCCTTACAATTACAAACCTATTTGGTAGCTGTTGGGAGATGAGTAACCTCAGCTGGCATGGGCAGTGAATAGCAGGGTTCCCCCTGCCACCTAAATAAATAAATAAAAAGGCAGCTTAATCAAAGAGCTTTTGAAAAGCTGTTAATTGCAAAGCAAAGTACACATTGGCTAGAAATGTATCCATAAGATAATGCTGCCTCCCTGACAGTTGATTCTCTGGCCAATGCAAACTTTTGAAAAGCAGGGGATTATTGCAGAACAACATTACAGCTTTTGAGTTTCCAACTCTCCCCTCTTTTGTCAGAGTCTGCCAATGGTTTGATGTGATAGTAAGAATGGGTCATTTAAAGCTCTTTATCTCATAGGCACTTCAAGAAGGCCTCTGAGGAGCTGCTGGTTGGAGTGGACACCAGACATTACCATCTGGACTAAGGGTGGGCAACTATGGTTTCTTTACAACCTGTGGGCTTCAACTCCCATAATTCCTGAGCCAGCATGGTTGTAAAGAGGTCATAGTTGCCCATCCCTGATCTGAGCCATGGGAAAACTTTGGCCCAGTCAATTTCTATCCACCTAGCCTATATCACAAGGTAGCTGTGAAAATAAAATGAGATAATGAACCTAGATGCAGTCCTGAGCAACTTTGTACAAGGCATAGCAAAGCATCCTATAATACGTCACTTGAGTTCCCATCACTTGCTTACATTAACGTTGACCCATTGGAGTTTGGTATCTGACTACCTATTTTACAGCTCCTGGAGGAAAGGCATGTAATAAATCTGCAGCTGTTGAAGGAGTATGGTCAGATCTCTCAGTTTTTACATTCTCTAGCATTAAAATAAAAGAATTCAAGTTTTGTCACATTAATGAAGAATGGTATAATATTTGGGAAGTTCTAATCAAAACATAAACTGAAGCACATTCTTAGCAATCAACAATTAACATCTGGTGTGGCTGTACTTCAATAGCTGCAGCCTAGAAAAATCAAAGACTATGTTTGCATAATAGCATTAACCTGTGATTTTCCAGTTTTCTAGGTTCTCATAGCATCATGAATATGAAACTGAATTCAGAGGCTGGCTACATGGCTACATGGCAACCAAAATGAAGTAATAATAATAATAATAATAGTAAAGTTGGAAGGGACCTTGAAGGTCATCTAGTCCAACCCCTGCTCAGGTAGGAAACCCTATACCATTTCGGACAAATGGCTGTCCAGTCTCTTCTTAAAAACTTCCAGTGTTGGAGCATTCACCGCTTCTGGAGGCAGGTTGTTCCACTGGTTAATTGTTCTCACTGTCAGGAAGTTTCTCCTTAGTTCTAGATTGCTTCTCTCCTTCATTAGTTTCCACCCGTTGCTTCTTGTCCTGCCTCCAGGCGCTTTGGAAAATAGCTTGACTCCCTCTTCTTTATGGCAGCCCCTGAGATATTGGAACACTGCTATCATGTCCCCCCTCGTCCTTCTCTTCATTAAACTAGACATACCCAATTCCAGCAGCCGTTCCTTATATGCTTTAGCCTCCAGTCCCCTAATCATCTNCCCCTAATCATCTTTGTTGCTCTTCTCTGTACTCTTTCTAGAGTCTCAACATCTTTTTTACATCGTGGTGACCAAAACTGGATGCAGTATTCCAAGTGTGGCCTTACCAAGGCATTGTAAAGTGGTATTAACACTTCACGTGATCTTGATTCTATCCCTCTGTTAATGCAGCCTAGCACTGTGTTGGCTTTTTTGGCAGTTGCAGCACACTGCTGGCTCATATTTAAGTGATTGTCCACTAGGACTCTGAGGTCCCTCTCACAGTTACTACTATTGAGCAAGGTGCCACCTATGCTGTACTTGCGCATTTGGTTTTTCTTGCCTAAATGTAGAACCTTGCTTTTTTCACCATTGAATTTCATTTTGTTAGATAGCACCCAATGTTCAAGTTTACTGATTCAGTCAATTGTGTGTGGTCATATTGTACTTGTCTGCCATGTAGTTCTAAAAAAAAGAGAAGTGGGGAGGAAAAGTGGTTATTTTCATTCAGCAGTATAAATATGGTCAACTACACCAAGATTGAAAGTCAGAACCTTAAGAACTAAGCATGGAACGTCATCTCTGCCAGATGGACAAATCTACCCTTGTAAGTTGCTCTCTTATTAAAATTACATCAAGTTCCTTCCATCCTATTAATGATGAAGTTTGCTAATGTAAATTTTGGTATACTGCATTTAGAGGAGGCAGATCATCCAATGCTTCCCGAATTATTGAAAGTAATAGATAAGAGGAAGTCTATAATAAGTTCAGTGGCTGAGAGGGATAAAGATCAGTTCAGAGAACGTCTATTTCACTTAGTTTAATCATCTATCCTCTTCATAAGGGTTGTGGAAGGTGTAAGGAGACCCCTGGTAGCCATGTTTGTATGGCAGAGTCTCTATATGAATGCCAGGCATTCAGGAATTACCATTTATAGTTCCCTGGAACAATAGTCTATTTTTGGACATGGTAATAGTATAAAAATAATGGCTTCACAGCCACCTGGTATGGAAAGCTGGGCAGTGACAACTCATTAGGAGACCAGCAGATATTTTAAAATGATGTGTATGGATGTCAGATTCTTAAGTCTCTACATTCAGAGAACTATTGATTCTTAACAACCATCTGCTTTTTCAGATATTGACTGATCGGTTGATTATGTGCCATTAAGTTGTTTTTTACTCTTAATGATCACATAAATAGATTTTCTCCATGATGATCTGTCTCCAACCTGGTCTTTCAAAAGAGCACCCATCATCTCTTTAACTCAGTCCATCCATCTTGTGGCTGACCATTCTCTTCTTTCCTTTCCTTCCAATTTCCCAGTCTTAGGGCCTTCTCAAGAGAGTTAGGTGTTCACATGTTTAGGTACTAAGTAGCCAGTATCATATACATTATGTTGTTTGAAAGAAAACCATGAGCTCCAAAGCTGCTGAAACAAGCTGAAAAATAAACTGGTGGAGAAAATGAACACATTTGTGAGACTCTTATAGCAACAGCAATAGCATTTAGACTTATACACCACTCCACAGGGCTTTACAGCACTCTCTGAGTGGTTTACAATGTCAGCATATTGCCCTCAAGAATCTGGGACCTCTTTTTATCAACCTCAGAAGGATGGAGGTCTGAGTCAATCTTGAGCTGTGAGCAGAGTCAGCCTGCAATACTGCATTCTAACTTTTAATGTAGAATAGATCCAATAGTTTGTATAACAGATTGACAGTCTGTTAGAATAATTTAGTAGGGTGAACCATTTAGCAAGATGTGCCACTACAGCAGGGGTAGTCAACCTTGCCTCTTTTATGACTCGTGGACTTCAATTCCCAGAATTCCTGAGCCAGCTTAGCTGGCTCAGGAATTCTGGGAGTTGAAGTCCACGAATCATAAAAGAGCCAAGGTTGACTACCCCTGCACTACAGAGCAAAATAAGTCATCACAGAGATATGGCTTAATATGGGATTCTCTACTATATAAACCAGGCCTTGGATTTGTTTTTCTTCATATGTCGCAACAGTAATGGCCTATGATTACTGAGAATCTAGAACCTATTCAAACGTTATTGCTGAGGATTATACAGAACCAGAGCCAGAGGTTCTTATTTAGGTCATCAAGATCCATCCCTTGCTCCATGCAGAAGTCCATTCATTGCCATCAGGAACAGTCTAGCTTCCCCCTGAACATATGTAATGAAGGAGGTTTGCCTGCATAACTTGATTCATTACTGAACTGCTCTTACTGGGTTTGGGTTTTTTCCTAGAATTATTTTGTACTTTGACCCTATTATTCCTCATTCTGCACTTTGAAACAAATGGGAGAAAAGCAAGCTCTTTCTCTTCTGTGAAATATCCTTTTATGTATTTGCAGTGTGCAATTACAGTATAATCCACCCAAGTCTTTTCAAGTCTAAATGTTACCAACTACTTTAGTCTCTTAACACTTCTAGTTTCCTAATGATACACCAGCAAATGAATAAAGCTGTCTTATACTGAGTCTTACACTGATGCCTGTAACCTGGCCTTACTTAATCTGCTGCCTTCCAAATGGATGGGAACTGCAAAATGATGACTGGGAATTTCTGGTGTTGTACTACCAATACTGTATATCTCAAAGACACCAATATAATAAAAGGCTGCTTTAACTGGAGAAACCAGAGACTAAACCTAGAATGCTCTCCATACAAAACTGATGCTTAGTCATCGAGTTCTAGGTCATTCCATTAAAAGTTTTAAGCATATTTCTGAAAATCTGAATGCAGGCAAAACATATTTTAAAACATGTGGACCATATAGATAGAAATTCATCCAAAAAGGTTAAGAGGAAAGATGTTACAACAGGGAATTCTCAAGCTGTGACTCAAGATCTCCCCGGAGGTCACAAGCAATTTGAGAGGGATTCTATTTTATTTATTTTTTTAAAAACCTGATCAGACATATGAGCAAAGAAGGAGTATGGAAAAATTTGCTACCCCCAGCTTGCTGACAAAGCTTGAGTAGTGATGAATCTTGACCTAGTTTATTCACCACAGTTTCCTTGTAGAATAGTATAGTGGGTAGTTTTGGTGCTACAGAGTTTGAGAAACTGCAATACATAAATTAAAATGCATTATTACAAAATAAGTGGTGTATTATTTCTCATCTGCATAACCCCAATGACATTTTTAATTATTGCAGAAATTCACTTATCATTTGAGGAAGTCATGGCGCTGAAAAATGTAAGGATCTCTATGTTACAACATCATGAAGATAATGTCATAAGTGCTAGTTTGTGCCACAAGCTAATTTGCACCTCAGTCCCCAATAGATCCATAAAACATTTGCTGGGTTGCAACTAAGACTTTGAAGATTCCCAAGGAATGGTGTTTTGACAAGTACCTGAAGATCTAGCCAAAAAATGTATAGAACTAATATCATAAATAGGTATTTGCAAGGCCTGAAATCTAGGGAAGGGATGGAAAGTGAAGCTTTCAAAAATAATTCTGTGGATCAAACAAAAAATATACTGTTTTTTTATACAGAAGAAGAGATTGTAATGTGTGCCTGTTTGGTACATTATTCAAAGACAACAGATGGAATCTTGGCATGAATGCACCAAATGCAAGATGTGTAATTTTATCCAAGTGGAACGCTAAATAAACCACTATACCACTTACTGATATCCCTCAACCATGACATATAATAGTAAAATTAAACAAAAAACTTCCAGGATGATTGTGTGGGAAAAGTGGCAGAAAGGAATGTCTCAGGAATAGGAAAACCAGTTCATGTTTATTGACTTGGGATTTCAAACATTCTTTAGATATGACTGAGTTTAAAACACCCATCATGTCTCTGCAAATACTTTATTGAGCGAAAACCACATTAACGTACATTTAGATTTTTCAGGAATGGATTTGAAGTGCCTATTCAGGAAGCACTGCCCTCTAAGATAATAACAGAATAACAGAATTGGAAGGGACTTTGGACCAACCCCCTGCTCAAGCAGGAGACCCTATACCATTCCAGACAAACAGTTATCCAACCTTCTTGAAAACCTCCAGTGTTGGAGTGCCCATAACTTCTGGAGGCTAGTCGTTCCACTGATTAATTGTTCTAACTGTCAGGAAGTTTCTCCCTATTTCTAGGTTGATTCTCTCCTTGATTAGTTTCCATCCATAGCTTCTTGTCCTGACCTCAGGTGCTTTGGAAAATAGACTGACACCTTTTTCTTTGTGGCAGCCCCTTAATTATTGGAACACTGCTGTCATGTCACCCCTGGTCCTTCTTTTCATTAAACTAGACATTTCCAATTCCTGCAACTGTTCTTCATATGTTTTAGCCCCTTATTCTGAACTGATTTTGTCCTCAATCATGCCATCATGTAGCTAAGTCAAATTAGCCATATAATATTACATGGAATCATTCTGCAATTAGTGTTGATTGCGTAAGATCCCACAACTGATTAATCCAAGAAACAGTAGCAGTTGTAACTAGAATAGGAGAAAAGAGGGAGCCCTGGTGAGCCATGGTGGTGCAGTAATGGTAGGTTAACTCTGCCCACTGCCAGGAGTTCAATTCTGACTGGGTCAAGGTTGACTCAGCTTCCATCTTTCTGAGGTCAGTAAACTGAGGACCCAGATTGTTGGGGACAAATGCTAAATGCTATTGCTATTTCAGTGAGAATATTTTGGGGAAGATTTCTGCTTCTTGTGAAAGACCTGATTTAATCCAAAATGTAAAACAATATACTATCTGGTATTGTAATTAAAAAAAGAGAGAAGCAGATACAATGTATTGTGGCTGTGAACATAACCAGTGTATATTTATCTGAGTAAGTCACATTTCACATATCTTGCAGCTTGTAGCTTCTTGTACCAGTGTGCATTCAGCAACATAATATGCCGAAAATATTCTTTTCAGTTCATTGCTGATTGATGTATACAGGTAATTCTCACTTAATGACCACAATTAGGACCCACATCTCCATCACTAAGCAACATGGACATAAAGTGAAAATCATTAAATGGCAATTCGTAAGTTCCAACTGCAGCCATAGTTGTCCAATCTTTTGGCTTGCCTGGGCTGCATTGAGTGAAGAGGAATTGTCTCGGACTGTATATAAATATATATAATATAGTTTAATATAAATATATAATATATGAATCTCATAACACTGTTAAAGATTTACGATTTTGTATAGCTGCGGCGCTATGCATGTGGCCTGTGGGCTTTGGGTTGGACATGCCTGCTTTAAGCCAATCGTTAAGCAGAACTCATGTCATTGCAACTCATGTCACTTCCTGCTGGCTTCTCCATTAACTTTGCTTACTGGATGCTGTCAGTGAAGGTTGCAAATAGCAGTCATGCAACTGTGGGACATTGTGACTATCATAACTGTGCTCCAGTTGCCAAGCACTCAAATGGCATTCACATAATCATAGGGACACTGCAACAGCCACATGATTGAGAACTGGTTGTAAATCTTCTTTTTCAGGACCATCATAATTCTGAATAGATGCTGAACAAGTAGACCAGACATGTCAAACACAAGGCCTGGAGGCCGGATGCGGCCTGTGAAGTGATTTCAAGCCCTTGTTGTTTCCCGCCTGGACTATTGCAACGCTCTCTACATGGGGCTCCCCTTGAGGTGCACCTGGAGGCTCCAGCTAGTTCAGAATGTGGCCGCGCAGGGGATTTGGGGGGCCTCTAGATACTCCCATGTAACACCTCTCCTGCGCAAGCTGCACTGGCTGCCGGTGGCCTTCCGGGTGCGCTTCAAAGTGTTAATAACAACTTTTAAAGTGCTCCATGGCAATGGACCTAGGTATTTGCAAGACCGCCTTCTACCAAATATCTCCCTTCGACCAGTCCGCTCCCACAGAGAGGGCCTCCTTAGGGTGCCGTCGGCCAGTCAATGCCGGCTGGCGACCCCCAGGGGGAGAGCCTTCTCTGTGGCAGCTCCTGCCCTCTGGAATGACCTACCCCCCGACCTACGTACAACTACGGACCTGCGCCTCTTCCGCCGAGCCTTGAAAACCCATATATTCCATGCGGCCGGCCTGGTGTAGTTTTGATTGGGCTTTGCTAGGGGTTTTATATGGGGTATTTTAGAGCAGGTTTTTTATTCAATATTTATTGTGAGTTTTATTATTGCCTGTTCACTGCCCTGAGTCCCGTAAGGGAGATAGGGCAGTATATAAATTTAAATAATAAATAAATAAATAAATAAATAAATAAATAAATAAATAAATAAATAAATATTATTTATTTATTTATTTATTTATGTGGCCCAGGAAGCCATCCTGGAAACAGTGAGGGAATGGCCCCCGCTGCCTTGGCCCTGGCCCAAGCCGGCCAGGAGCCAATGTACAATTTTGTGGTGGCCATCTATGCTGAATCACATTCAGTCTTAGCTCCAGAAGGCCGTCTAGAAACAGCGAGGTACCAGCCCCTGCCGCATCGCCCCCACCCCCTGGGTGCATGCTGGGGAAGTGTCACCCTTTGTGAGGAATGAAGAAATGGACCATGCCTTGGCACTTGCCCCGGTCCCACCCCCTTCTGCCAGAGACCCTCAGATCTGTCCCACTCCTGCCCAGGCACCCCACAGGCACCCTTGACGTGAACAATGTAGAGCTGGCCATGCCCATCCAGTAGGCCGCACCCATCCTGGCCACACCCACCTGCCCCCATGAGGGCAACCGCAATGCTGATGCAGCCCTCAATGAAATTGAGTTTGACACCTCTGAAGTAGACAGTAAATGAAGACTACCTGTAAATTCTTAAGTTGTACTGTGAAATACATACATGGAGAAGTGGTTCATGGGACATTTAAATAGCGGCTTTAAATTGTGTGGACATCAACTCCCAGTTGTAAATCGAGGACCATCTGTAATAGTATTCTATAGCAGAGTTTGTCAACCTTGATAACTTTCCTCTGCTGGCTGGGGAATTCTGAGAGTTGAAGCCCACACAGTTGGAAACATTGCTGTATAGCACAGTGTCAAACTTGCCGTGTCACATGATGTGTTGCGATGTATCACGGCTTTTTTTGTATTGCTGGAGCTGAGGTGGGCACGGCCTCCGCATGATGCAACCAGCCCGCGGGCCAGCAGTTTGACACCCCTGATCTATAGTGTTTCTGCATAAGATTCCAGCTACTTTATACCCTATCTCCACTCCAGTTTTTTTCCTCTTTCAAGCATTTCTGTAGCCACTTTGTACCCCCAGTCCCTGCTAAGTGATTTTCAACTTCCCTCTAAGGT
Source organism: Protobothrops mucrosquamatus (assembly GCF_001527695.2). Classification (NCBI taxonomy): domain Eukaryota; kingdom Metazoa; phylum Chordata; class Lepidosauria; order Squamata; family Viperidae; genus Protobothrops; species Protobothrops mucrosquamatus. The sequence goes on along the minus strand of NW_015386383.1, from coordinate 40,491 downwards.
TTGTGATTGTGTCATATATATAATAACAGCACAGAAAATGTTGAGGGGTAAGTCCCATGGGACTACTGTACGTACATATATGCAGTGGTGGGATTCAGCCGGTTCACACCACTTTGGCAGAACTGGTAGCTAATTTTTTGTTGCCCAGGCCCAGAATAGACTTCCAGAAGTGGCATCCACACAGAGAACTGGTTGTTCACATATTTGAATCCCAACACTGCATATATGTGTATATTATGTATGTATGTATGTATGTATGTATGTATGTATGTATAATACACACATATATTGTCTTTAATTGCATTAAAAATGCGAATCCTGGGTGTGTGCATGTTAGAAAAACAAAAGCTGGCCATATAAGTAAATTCCCAGATCCTTTACTTTCACTCTGACGATGTCGGCAGTTTGGCCAACAAAAGCTAAGTGGTTTTATATTAAACAGTTTTGTTTATACTTTTATCCTGGTGCTCGATTTCTTTTGTTTTTCTAACACACATACATGTACATACAGTAGTCCCATGGGATTTACCCCTCAACATTTTCTGTGTTGTTAGAAGAGAAACAAATTATTTAAACAAAACTAAAACTGGCCTAAACATAACATCTCTTTCACATTAAATTCAATTCCTGGTGATTTCAGGGACACAACCGTTATTGTTTCTTGGCAACAGTGCTGAAGCAGTTGGCTATTTTCCTGGATGTTTTTAAGACTTCCCAATTTAATTTTATAGCTCTAGACTTTCCTGCAAGTCTCCCACCCAAGCAGGAAACAGGTTGAACCCTTCTTAGCTTCGCAGCCTTGCCCAAATCAACCAAGTGCTGCCATCTACTGAAATCAACAACAAAATCATACTTTAAAGTACTTGATTATTCATCAAATTTATAATGCACATTCTTCCAACAAGAATATGAAAAAGAACTATTGATTGTAAGATTGGTCCTAATTATGCTGACAAGACTTCCATGTCAAATATCATGGCCCCAGGTTGAGGTCTTCCAGATGTATTCAGGCTATTATAAATCCTAACTAGCATAGCTACTGTTAGTTGGGCTAGCCAGAGAAATGGAAGTTATAGTGAAATCACGTTAAGGACATCAGGTTCAAGACAGCTGTTGCAGGTGAACTGGTTCATCTGTTACTGGCTTAGTTCAGATCTTAAACCAACTAATTTGTGTTTATTGAAATCACACCAGTTCAGGAATGTGCAAAAAAATGACTTATAACTGATCCTTATCATAGTTTATTTCTTTATCATTCATCCACTTTCCTAATAAAAAAATTTGCCCCATTTTTATTGAACTTCCAGAAGTCTCTTCCTCAAAATATTAGAAAAACACCAAGTTGTTCTACCAGCCAACAATTCATATTTTAAAGTTCTTTTTAATTACCAATTATAGTGCAACCAGGATACAAAAGTTTATTCAGAGAGAAAAAAAAATCAGTTTTTACTCTAAAAGCAATGATTTCTTTAGAACAGTACTTCAGTTCTTTTCCTTATACCGATTTAAAGCAGCTTGTAGTAAATAATTTACAACAGGAATAACCCATTGCACCTTCCAAATCAGCAGTTTCCAACCTTTTCTTTATGCAGACCACTACATCATCATTGAAAGCTTTTGCTGACTTCCATGCAAGCAAGCTGTTTTAAACATAGCCTGTGGCTGATGGAGGTTATTTATATATCAAAGGGCATTAAAACCTCAGGTATTTCTAATAATTTACTATGCTCACTCAGAAGATATTGCATTCATCACATTCTATTCCCCTGAATATGCCAATCAGTCGGGGGAAAGATAACATTATCCTAATGATAATTATTATTACATTATCTTCTTTCTTCATGGACCCTCCTGTTGTTCATAGTTTTAGAACCACTGCTCTAAATAAATCCCTGAACTCTTTGCCCTCTCTTGTAGCCAGTGACCCTTCTTTCTATATTTTTATATTTGAGTATGCCACCAACTTATATTGAAGATGGATTCACATGACATACACAGCCAGGTCAGTTAAAGTCTGAACAGCTTGTGTGCATAGTATGCTATTCTGAATTTTTGTGGCTTAGCATTTCTATCATCTGCTCATTTGGTTATTCATGATTCAGTGTATTGTGCAAATGCAGAATATTGGCAAATTTAATAATTGTGCTAAATATTTTACGTTAATGCAGTCTATTGGTTGTCCAACAACAGATGCATCTGCAGAAGAAAGAAAGAAAGAAAGAAAGAAAGAAAGAAAGAAAGAAAGAAAGAAAGAAAGAAAGAAAGAAAGAAAGAAAGAAAGAAAGAAAGAATGAATGAAAAGGCAAGGCAAGATAAAATGGTGGAAATGACCATAGAGTCAAAGCCCTGCCCTTTACAGGTAGTCCTTGACTTACAGTTATTTGTTGTACTTGGCAATTGGCATGTATATACAATGGCTGCAATGTCCCAGAGTCATGTGATCCCAGGTGGCTCCTGACTGGACAGAGATGATGCTTGCAGACAGTAGCTTATAAAAGCTTGAGATTCAAGATGGTAGTTTCTGGAGAAGTGGACCTGGAGTAACAAGTGGATAAAAGAATTTCATTTTTTAAAATTATATTTATTGAGAATTTAACATAGAAAAAAATAAATCTAAAGAAAAAGAAGGTGAAAGAAAGAAAACAGGAAATCTAAGTTATGACTTATAATGACTTCTGACCCTCTCTTCAACAGATAATTACAATGTCACATCCTCCCTTACCCTTAGTTATTATACAAATCCCTTCAGCTCCTCACTTAGTCCACCTCTTTTTTAATCCTCAAACACACACATCATTATATCCTTTTTTTCCTTCTTTTGGCAAAATGTCTATACAAGATTTTCAGTCTTTCAGAAAAGTGTTTGTTGTTTTTCTCTGACCAAACTAATCAGCTTTGCCATCTTGATGAATTCTGATATTGAAAGTACAAAATGGATTTTAAAAAAAATCTGATTGATAAATCAAGGATTTATGATTGTGAAATGTGACATGTGATAAGGTATTCTAAGATAACAAAATCAAATGGATGTTATACACATAATTGTGCAATATAGTCATAATGTTATTTATTAATATTGTGGACAGTTATGCATTTAATGTACAATGCTTGATTAAACACCAATTCACAAGTGTGGGAGATATTCAAAAAACTTCAACTGTTTTTTAAGTGGAGTATTACTAAATACATAAATAAAACTGATTTAGTGAGTTATGTTGGTTTGTTTCTCAGTGAAATAAAATTGTACAGAACCTTGAAATTAGGAGAATGCGCATCTGAATATTTGCAAACAAACAAACATTAAATAAATTCATTTCAGAATTTACATAATATATTCATCTTTCCTTCATAAACAACTACACACAGACACTTTTGCTGAGTTTTCAATATTGTATGGTTTTTCAAAGTTATACAGAAATCACTGGGTAGCCCAGAGACAGGTGGGAATTTTAGCTTTAAATAGTAATTCTTTTGGGTATCTGTTCTTTTAAAACATTTTTATTGATTGGGTTTCTTCTTTTTAACTGTGTCTTTTTTTTAATGTTGGTTATCCTAGGTGTTCTGCAAATGGGAGACTGAGATATATATCAAGTACATAAAGCAAATAAATAAGGTAAATAAATCTTGAGTACCTTGAGCGTGAGAAGAATAATGCACAAACCAAGGCAGAAGGAAAGCAGTGTCAACCTAATTGTCAACCTATGAATCACTTTGCAGATATGCAGAATTTAATAGCTAAGACATAGATGCCTGAGATATACAACAGAGGCAGAAATATCCCCAATAGACTTTGGGGACTGGGGGCTTACTTGCACAATTCTTCAGAGATGATAGGTAATTCACTGCCTGGCATTGCTTTAGCCTTGATTAATATATGCAATCTTGTTCCTTTCCTTCAGAGTGAAACACTGATAAAGATAAACCAGACAACTTGATGTCCTTCACAAAGCACAATGTGTTCGGATTGGAGCAGTTCTTCTTTTCATCTCTTCTTTCCCTCCCAGTTTGATCACAATCTGCTATCTACATGCCTTTGCAAATTAATCAGGCCTGCTTGTTTAGCCCCAGTCAGGTTGTATGCTATATTAATAAATGTAGCAGCAGCAACAGAATATGTAATTAAAGTCTTCTGTTTAAGCTCCCGCCATAATAGCTTTGACCTTTGCCTACAGCCAAGTTGTTGCTAGTGGACTGTGGAAGAGTTACAGGACCTTACCCCACTGCTGAGTAAAACTACTATCTACTTTCCTTGAGTTGGGAGAAATCTAAAAAGGCATAATTCTTGATTCTTTTTGTTGTGATCCCTATACTGCACTTTTCCTAACTCAGTGCAAAAGGGCATCATCCCTAATCAATGAGGACATCAGAATTCACATGTTAGATATAGATCGTTTCGACGTACCACCAAAATTGGGATCAGACTTTCCGTTTCCAAGCAAGGTGATTATTAAATGAGTTGCATCCAATTGTATGATCTTTTTGCCGTGTTTGCAGTCATTAAGTGAATAAGGATTTCTCCTTTGACTTTGCTTGTTGGAAGGTCTCAGAACACAGCAACTTGTTGTAAATAGATGTTTACAAATTTTGATCCCACAATTCTGGGGATGCTGTGATGGTTGTGTGTAGTCACATTTTTCAGTACAGTTGTAACTTCAAATGGTCACTAAAAAAAATGATTGAAAGCTATATAAATTGAATTTCCATCTGCCACAATCCCAAATGGGCACCAGACATCTTCAGTTTTTTGTTTCTGTGATTTGATCTTTAATGTAAGAAGGAAGAAATGTGGACATATGAGCTTGAGTCATAACTTAGAATAGAAGCACAATGGGCCAGGTGGTTAGGACACTGGGTTGGAGGTTAGTAAGCCCGTGTTTGAGACCCTGCCATGGAGTGGGGTGAGTTCTCATCCTTTGCTCCAGCTTCTGCTAGAGACATGAAAGGAGCCTCCAACTGGGCATCCCCTCGACAATGGTAATGTCACCAGCTTATCCTTTCAACCTGGAAGCACTTGGTGCTTCTGACATGAGTGCAAAAATAATTAAAGCAGAAACAATTTTAACTTCAGTGTTGTGGTTGTAAGCATTAAAACACTTGGGTTCCTTGTTTCTCTGGAAGTACAATATTTGAATATGATGGTACATTTGATTTGCATATCTTACTTATGATCATGCAGTCCCCCCACCCATTCCCAATTCCTCCAGTTCAAGCCTTTCTTCAATTAAACTAATTATAATATTCTATTCAGCATATTTTAACTCTAGCTATTAATTTAATCTGCTAAGGTTCTCTAGATACTCTCTCATACAATGATGCTCAATTAAAAGATGGAGGGAACCACAGGTGCATTTTGTCTGCAAAGAGGAATGAATTTAGGTAGTTAAACATTCCTACCCCCACAAAGTCCCCTAGTCTGGTTCCACTCACATTTGACCAAAAATTAGGTAGCAAGTACCTAGCAAAAACTATACTTTTTGAACAAAATTTCAAGAGTTATCCTCATTAATTATTTTGAATAAATTATGTTTGAAGAATTTGTTTTAAGTTTTGTAGACATGTGGTAATCAGGAAGAAAGATATTAATAAAGATCAATTCAATTCAATTAATTAATTCAAATTAAGAAGCCAGGTTCAAATCGCTAAGGAGTATAAAGGCACAGTTCAAATAAATGTCATAAAGTTTTAACATATCATCTCAAAGGATTGGATCACTAAAAAAGGATGTGCAATCTTTTTTAACACAGAGAAAGTTGCACTCAAAAACAAAAGTCAACAAACCCTGGACAAAGAAATGGATGGGGCAAAAAGAAGACAATGATTAAACTGAAGTAAAGGTAAAGGTGTCCCTGCAGATTTTTACGCTGCTAGTCACTGCTGATTATAGGGGACAGTACTCATCTCCATTTCAAGGCTATTGAGCCAGCACTGTCCAAAGACATTTCTGTGATCAGGTGGCCCACATGATGTCATGAAGTGGGCCATCAAAGTGGTACCTATTTATCTATTTGCATTTGCATGATTTTGAATTGCTAGGTTGGCAGGAGCTGGGGCGAGGACAGGAGCTCACCCCATCATATGCAGCTCAGGTCTTGAACCTGGGCTGCCGGCTTTCTAGCCAACAAGCCCAGCGTCTTAACCACTGAGCAACAGCACTATTCTGATTAAAGTGAAATGTGATTAAATTAACCAGAATTAATTGAATACAATTAAGATGATTACACTCTGTGTACTCAAATCAATTTCTGTTTTGTATTATTAACTTTACATATTGAAACAACTTTTCAAGAGAATCTGGGAACGGAGCTACCTGCAAGGGAAGAGGAGTTGGTGGCAGAGGGCGAGGAGGTAGAGGAGGAGGTCTTTAGTTTGTGTACCTATGGACTACATGTTGTTAGCATTGATGAACTGGGGTGGTGCAGTGGCTAGAATGCTGACTAATTCTGCCAACTGCCAGCAGTTGGATCCTGACCAGCTCAAGGTCGACTCAACCTTCCATTCTTCTGAGGTTGGTAAAATGAGGACCCAGATTGTTGGGGGCAATATGCTGATTCTGTAAACTACTTAACGAGGCTGTAAAGCACTATGAAGCAGTATATAAGACTAACTCCCTAAGCTTCAGTTGAAGAAATGAGAGCCCTAACAGACCAAGAATAAGGATACAATGATCTAGAAAGCTCTTATTTTAAATTGATAATGGCATGGGTGTAGAATATCTCTTAATTCATTGCTCAAGCACTTCCAGCATTGTGCTTGCATTTTCCCACCCTGAAGTTCTCCAGATGTGTCAAAGTATCTCTCTTATCATTCCCAGTGAATGTGGCCAAAGGCAGCTCCTTAGGGTTTAGGGTGAGATAATATAATTCTGATGCAATATATTTTACACTGAGCAACAATCACTTCCTACTCTTTTCAAGTAACCATTCTTTCTAACTCAAAGGGATAAGACTATCTGAAAGAAGTCATTTGACATGTAGAGAATGTTCTTAGCATGCATACTATAACAGGTCGATGCAGATGATCTTTTTCATTTTTCTTAATTATCTTAATGGTAAAGGATTCTCAGAGGGATTTGGCAACACAACTCCCATCAAATGGTTTCAAAATTGGGGAAAAAATGCCAAGCAACCATATAATTTTTGTCTTTAGAGTTTAGGGAGGAAATTGACAGCCGAGGAAAATAGAGAATCAGAATCTATTTACCCAGTGATGAAACTCACCGATTGATTATGTACCATGAAGACTGTATCAATTCTTAGCAACTACAAAGATAGATTTTTTTTTCTTTATGTTCTGGCCTTAAATTTGTTCTTTCAAGCCTTCCAATGGAGTAGCCCTTGCCACTATAACTGAGTCCACCCACCTTGCTGCTGGTTGTTGTCTTCACTTTCCTTCCAATTTTCCCAACATCAGAGCCTTCTCCAGAGGACTGGGTCTTTTCAGTGCATAAAGTGTCCAAAGTACTGTAAGATAATTTGAGCCAGGTCATTTGTGTCTCAAGTGAGAATCTTGTTGGCGATCCACTTGTTGGTTTGGGTATTGAAGAAATTACTTTTACCAAATCCTGAACTTGACTATATTCATTCTGGAAAAACTGTAAAATTAAATTATGGATCTTTGAGTTGAAATTTACTAATCAAGTGTAAGCAATATTGGGAGGGTTTCAATTTAATTCATCCAGGCATCTTGTTTTTAGTGGGCGTGTATTAGACTACTTGGGTTCAGTGGACAAACTGTACTGTATTTTTCAAGTATTGATTTTATAAGATATCCCCAGCATTCTAAGCAAACACAAAAATTGTTCTGTGTGTTTGTAACTATAGAGACATTCATGCATGTTAGTTGCTGACCATTTTTTAAAGATTAAGCTGAGTGCTTTTTCTATTTTAGTATTTATTTTTGCTAGTAAAGCCTAAGTGCTACATTTATTTTTGTTATCACTTTCTATTCAAACAAATATTTCCCAGTTGCTAATGGAAATAAATAAATAAAGAAAGAAAGAAAGAAAGAAAGAAAGAAAGAAAGAAAGGAAGGAAGGAAGGAAGGAAGGAAGGAAGGAAGGAAGGAAGGAAGGAAGGAAAAGAAAGGAAGGAAGGAAGGAAGGAAGGAAGGAAGAAAGAAAGAAAGAAAGAAAGAAAGAAAGAAAGAAAGAAAGAAAGAAAGAAAGGGGTTCTATTTGAGTCTATTATAGCATTTCCTTCATTGATTTGTTTCAGACATTGTGCTTGGAATCAGATTGTCTGAATACGTATAAAAAGGTACAGTAAATGTTGCATTAGATACCGTGCTGGTGACAGAGCCAACATAGCATCTTCACAGAAATATGTTTCAGTTGCTTTCATCACTTAGAAATTGGGTGCAGAACCTTTTTTGTCTCAAAGGTCACACATGGGTCTGGTAAATGTATTGGGAATCTGGCTGTCAATGGAGCGGTCAAAATAGGAAGTATATCCAGATTATTTTAAAAAAATTATTAAACTTTACTTGTTCATTTCCTTCCCCCATCTACCCTCTTCCAACTAATCCAAAATCAAAACCACTCTATTTAATTTAATGTTGCAGTATGTGTTCTCCAGCCAGTTAAGGAAATGGCTGGGGAATAAGGTTCTAGAAGGCTGTATTTTCAATATTAAGCAAAAATCAAGAACACAGGGGCATAACCTTAAATTGATGTTAGAAAGTATTACTTCACCGAAAGAATAGTGGAAGCTAGGAACCAACTTCCAATGGAGGTGGTGGGTCAGTCATCAGTAACTGAGTTTAACCATGCTTGGGATAAACACTCATCCAACATCCTACAAAAATTTTTAAAAAATGAAAATAAAATAAAACTGAATAAAATATAATAAATCAATAAGACAACAAAAACAAACTCAAAGGATGGACCATTAGATCTTTTTCGGTGGTCAGGTTTTTATGTTTCTAGGGATAGGGAAGGATAGCTATACTTTTAAACTACATTGGGTAACCTTTTTCAATGAGAAGTAGGAGGCTGGGACAAATAGAACTGGTCCAAATGCTTGCATTATCTGTTGAATAATGGTATCATTGTGTGTTGAGACAGGCAACTGGTGGCATCAAGAACTAATGTGGCCCTTTGCCCAATTTTGGAAAAATGAAGATTTACCATCTGATCAGACTATTTTTTTTTTACAAATTTTTATTAATTTTCAAATAAACAAATTCTTAATACAAATATGGTGCACATAAAAAAGGGAAAAAATACCTATTAAACATCATATTTTCAAAGCTGATCAGACTATTATTACTAAAATTTTAGAATATGCAGAAATGGATAGATTAACTTTAGAGATCAAAGAGAAAGAAGACTCTATCCACTTTAAAACATGGGAAATTTTTTATCAATGGCTAGCAATAGGATAGAATGAGAAAAGATTTTGAAATTAATTTGGATGAATGTGATTTTAAGCATTAGTGATTATAACTAATTAATACTTTATTAATTATGGTTATTTAGTAAGATGAATAATATTTATTTACTATCTTTTATTCTTATGTTAACCCAGTTTATTATAAATGTTTAGTATTATATAAGTGATGTTTATTTGTTTTTGGTACCCGGACGGTAACTTGCTTGTTAAGCGTGGATTTTTTGCTGGGGGTAATCCCATCACTGTACCTATCCCCAATTCCCTTACGTTTACCCTTTCCTATACCCCTACTGATCCCATCCCTTTCCTATCCCTATAAAACCCAATAAAATATTTATATATATAAAAAAGCACTAATGTGGCCCACTGCCTATATATTGAACCATTCTTGACCCAACTTCAAAAGCTCATTGCCAGCAGCCAGTTCAGACATTTGGTATGAGCAAGCGCTTCCTTGGAGGAGAAACAGGGAGAAAAACTGTGATCATGTTGGGGGCGAAATGGGGGCTGGGAAGGGAGTACTAGAGAAGGAGAAGCAGAGAGAGAATGGTAGATCCATGCCAGTCCTTTCTTCAGCCCTCCAACCATTAACATGAGAGTTGTTTCACAACAAATACTTGGGGATATTAATAACAATGGGCATTGTGGCACTGTAAAGAGTAACATGTTTGCATTCCTATGGGAATACATTATTCAACAGAAATGAAGTGCCAACACTTGGCTTAATGGGACAGAGATTTTTGCATCTGGAAGATTAATCTGCAAGTAAAAGGACTCAATATAAAAGAACCAGACCCGCAGAACTGTTGCCAGGTAGAAAAAAAATACAGGGGCACATGAGCCAGATCTCACTCAGCATAAGTCAGATACATCCGCTTGCTCTTGCTATTACTTTTTCTAACACTTCAGCTGTTGTTTTTTTATGCATACTTCATTTAAAACTGTTGGTATCATTCTTATATTTTGACAGCAGCTTACACATTCTGAAAACTGTTTAGAGGAATTGAAGAGGCTAAAATATAAAATGTGCTGGAAGACCTGAAATATCAGATTAGGGATAGATTGTCATGGAGAAAATTGATCTCTGTGGTCACTAATAGTCAACACTGATGGCACATAATCAATCTATCAAAATACAGAATGATGATGGAAGACACCGTCCAAACTAAAGTCTCTTTCTTAAAGTTTATTTAGAATGCTGCCATCAGTTGGTAGAAATTTATAACTGGCATAAAATTTGCTGACCTCACTGCGTGCTCGCTATCCAGCCACAGGTATAATGCTGAAAAATAATGGTGTCCTTGTTTGTTAGACTACATGGCATACTCAACAATAAATCTCAGCTATAAGCTGAAATTTAGGGACCTGGTCCCAGCAGAAGCTATATAAGTTTCCTTATTGTAAACAAAACAGAAGTCATTTATATTCAGAAGATCAACCTCCTGTAAAATATAGAAATTAAGCTTTATTCTAAATGTCTTGCACCAGGTTTAAATTCTAGTCGTTTTCCTCCCATTTTTGAGTCATCAGGTTTGGTTATCCCCAAGACTGGGTCCATCTACTCAAATGCTTACGTAGCCATCTTTTGTATTTCATCAGCTTCAGCCATTGCATTAATTACTGTGTGCAAAGTATATTAATGAAAGAGACTGATGGATTCCTCTGGCTCCCTCTCCCTCTATTTCACCAACTATCAGAAAACGTCTGCAAATCATTCTCTCTCATGTGGGATAGGGATGATTAGGCAAGTTCTGACATATGGCTAGACTGACAGGTTTAGCCATCGGTCAAAATGTGATTAGGTTTTGTCTAGATGACCAGCACAAGGGGTGGGGGTCAAGCTTCACCATGAAACAGAAAGAAGTTCTCCCAACGGACTATGTGGGTACTTCTCCTACACTTGTCCTTTGATCTGCTAAAGTATTTTAAAATAAAGGTTTATTGCTGTTTCAGATACAAGAAGGCAAAGACTCAAAATGAAATAAGTTCTAGTTTCATCCTTTCAGGAACAATGGGAGGTCCTTGGTGCTCTCTGAACTTCCTTGTTTTCTTGCAGACGTTTCATTACCCAAACTAGATAACATCATCAGTGCTGGTCAGCAGGATTTACACTGATGATATTACCTAGTTCAGGTAGAGAAAGGTCTGCAAGAAAACATGCAAGCTCAGTGAGCCCCAAGGACCTCTCATGTCAACACTGAGCTACAAATATTCGCCTTTCGGGAAGAGTTATAAACAGGTATTAAGCAACTGTTTATATCAAACAGACACAAAGTGCTTGGATTCTGCAAGACTGAATTCTAAGCTTCTATGCAACCTTGGATGCTGGCTGTAGCCTGGTCTTGAGAAAAAAATTCAGCATTCCCAAAGCCATCCCTGGAGTCACATTTTCCCCAAAGGAGAAGTTGGGTCCAAATGCTGTGGACTGACAGTGTGGGTAAACAGGTGAAATCTCATTTGTGCCCTATGCAGTTCTAAAGGGCTACTACTTTTTTAAAAATAAAAAAACAAAAGTAATTTGCATGGTTGATGCTGCTGTATCTCTCAGAAACCAGAGGAAGCGGACCTTGTCCTAGTATTTATCAGACACATGCCGCCCATCTGCTAGAGCTGGGGTCAAGAAGGATTTGCAGTTAATCCTCTAGACCCATCTGCAGGGGGTTCAAAATGCTGACCACAAAGCTAGATGGGATGAAGTTTATTTAATTAAAAAACAAGGAACTGCTCCAAAGGTTACTGGAAATTACTCTGAAGAAGAAATTGCTTTTGATTGTGTCATTTCTTGAGAGTGGAGGGTGGGCTCACTTTTATATCAAAATGAAATTGTGCCTAAAAATAAAACTAGCACGCAGCAGTCCACCTGTTGCATCTAGCAACCTACACCAACAAATGAAATTGTTCACAAATAGCTCCAAAGGGGTCCACATTAAATCTAGGACAGGTCTAAAAAAACTGTAACGGGGTTATGCACATATGCCCACAACTGGCACCAACATATGATCCAGGATTTTTATTTTGTGTCGCTTTGTGTGTGTGTGTGTTTTGTTTTGTTTTGAACAAAGAGGAACGATTTGTTTTCTAAGCGTGGTAGCCAAATGAAGACTGTGTTTTTGTTTGTATCTACTTAGAAATAAGCCCTTTTTTATATCAAAGGAAATTATACCTAGATGAATGAGGTTACACTCACATAGATGGAATAAACCTTGTTTGGAAAAATCTATTGATAGACTGAGCAAGCACCCACCTTTTGGCCAAGCAGGCCTTCTTATGAACAAAGCACTATGCTGAAGCTACTCACCATTTTTCTTTCTTTAATAATTCCTATGGAGAATATTCTCACAGGAACTTCGGTGCTATTATTTGAAATAAAATCAACAAAGAGGCTTGTTGCTCTTGAAGTCTAACATATAAGCAGGCACTGATCACCATAGACACTGATCCACAAAATCTTATGAAATAATATACGTGTTAGTCTTTAGGATGTCTCAAAGCTCTTTGTTTATTTTACGTGATCTATATTATTATTGTAAAAAAAATGTGAGAAGTTTATTTACTAAGTTGGTCTATTTATTTATTTATTTATTTATAATCAAATTTATATAATATCCATTTTTACTATCTAGAGTGACTCTGGGCAGCTTTGCTTTGTGATATACCAACTTCCTATTTTTTATTATTATTATTAAAAGAAATTTTTTTAAAAAAACTATAGTCAAGTGGAGCTGGCAATTCACTGGTTGCCTATTAACCTAACCTCAGTGGGCCATGTCACAGTTTTAAGAAGAGATTGGACAGCCATTTGTCTGGAATAGTATAGGGTCTCCTGCTTTAACAGGGGGTCAGAATAGAAGACCTCCAAGGTCTCTTCCAACTCTATTATTCTGTTACAGTGCCTGTGCTTTGAGATAGAAACCTCACCACCCTGAGATCCATATGACTCCCATCCTGATGGTGATCTGGAAGATGTTGAAAGGTAGGTAAGCATATCACCTGTTTTTTTAATTGTTTGTATTATCTGTAGCACCCAGAATGGTTGGAACATCAGGTGTTCTTTAAATCTATTATGGGGTTTTATCGTTCAAAATTGTTGTTCTTTTTGTAAAACCATGAAATCTGAAAGGGGGGGCTTTTAGTTATATAGCTGGAATCTTTGATACTTGCAAATATTCTTAATGTTTTCAAACTAGGCAGGTAATAATTATATCCTCAAAAGATCTCTATGTGTTAGTAAGCATGGAATTTGGCCAAAATAGAAAGGTAGGATCATTTTCACATACCTGGACAGGTCCAAAAAGAATTTCAAAAGTTGTTTTATAGATATAGGTAAAGTTACATTCTACAAGAGATCTAGATCACTGTGTCTTGACTTTAAGGGTGTGAACTTCTTAAAGTTGAAGTTCACACCTCTTAGAGTTGTCATAGTTGAGCAGCACTGATCTAGATTATCAAATATGATTATGCAATTTTATTTTTCTTTAAAAAAATTCCTTTGTGTGTATTATTTCCAAGATGTGCTATATTTAAAAGTACCTATGCAGGGGATCATTTATTTTAGTTTACTTTGTCTTTTTCTTTTACAATTATTGACCTTCATGTCCATGATGAAATGTTGCTATTTGTTTAATTTCGTGAAAAAAAGAATCAAGATGGAGCAAGTTAGCAAATAAATCCACATCCCACTTTGGGAGTACTTTTAATGCAAAGCAGATTAAATTTTAAAATAAGTAAATAAATAAATAAAATTGCAATGTGTGTTCCCATATGCAATAAATGCCATCTGTTTTTCAGTTAGAAATATTTGCTTCCAGGTTTCAGGGAAATCTTGCCAAAATGTTCTCTGATGAGTCTTCTTCTGCCCTAGGAGGCTCACTTGGTAACCCTGTTGAATAGCTTCAGTGATTTTTAACACCGAGTCTTGGGTTAGTCTAACAGTATATGTGCAACTCTGTGAAGAGTTGGGAAGGCAGACAGATTGTTCCACAATGTGGGGTAAAATAGATGCCAGGCTTAGCACATCAGTATAAAGATAGAGAATGAGAAGCTGGTAGCAATCAAAAGCAGAACAAAGACCAACAGGTAAAAGCTTTACAGAAGGAGATTCAAACTTGAAATAAGTTTGACCATGAGAGGTATTAAGAACAGCTGTCCAGCTGAAGTCATAGATACTTCATCACTAGAGGTTTTTAAACAAAGCCTGGGCAGCCATTTGCCTGGGATGGTGTGAGGATTTTTGCCCTGAGCAGGGATTAGACTAGAAGTCCTACCAATGCAAACTTACAATAATGTAGCTTTACAGTAAAATAGAATTATCTCACCTAATTGTGTTTCCTATCATAAGGCTGACATCAATTTTGCAAGTCAAAATGTACTTCTATTCCTCCATCCCCATTACAGTCCCAGAACCAGAAAATGAGCCTCTTGCCCTTCCCACATTTCTGTTAGCTGCCTTTGATCTGATTGCTCCCTTGGTTGTGCCTCATTGTCCTGTCTCCCAAGGTCATTTCCACCTACCAGGACATCTTTGATTAGCACTGATGATGTTGCCTAGTTAGAGTAATGAAAGGTCTGCAAGAAAACAAGCAAGCTCAGAGAGCACCAAGGACCCTTCATTTCAACCCTGAGCTACAAATATTCTCTTTCATTGGTACATTTTTGATTGGACAACTCCTATGGAGATGTTGGAAGCAACATCCTACATGGTTAGCTGGGATGAATTTGAACCTGTAATTCATGAGAAGATACACAGGATCTTTATGTCTGCTAACCTAGCCATATATTACATCCATCCCCCTCCTGGGTGATGAAGACATGGGTCCATGCAGTAGGATCTGCTGTGTTGAGTGCTTCTGATTGTTTTGAAAGAGGTGATGGCACACCCCCTCCTTAATAAGCTATCACTGGACCCAAGGTTTTTCCTTTTAGAGAAGTTGGTTGAGCTGCAGCTTCAGAGGCCTTGGAGAAAACTTATCTAGACCCCTTTCAATTGGATTGCAGGATAAGACATCGTATTGAGGTAGAACTTGTTGATGACTTCTGTGGGAGCTAAAACAGCAGTAGTGCAACTATTTCGGTTCTCCTATATTTCTCAATGACTTTTGATATCATCAACATTAGGATCATTCTGGATCACCTGCCGGGATTAGGAGCAGGGATATTACATTGCAGATTTCTCTTCCTTCCTCTGTGGTTGGACAAGCATTGCCAGTGGGGAAACAAACAAACCTGTTTCCCTCTAATGTGTGGAGTGCCGCAGAGCTCAATATTTTTGCTTCTCCTGTCTAACACAATGTCATTGGGGTCAAGTGATTGTTTTGAGATCATCTGTTGGTTTGGGGTCAAGTAGTATCAGACTGCTGATGGTACATATTTGTATATCTCAAAAACAGGTCAACCAGATAACATTGTGAAAAACATGTCCCAATGTCTGGAAGCTGTGGGGCCTGGATGGGGAGAACAGATATCTGCACTTGTTTCCAGTAGGCTTCTAGGTGCAATTCAAGTAGGACCTGGTTATCTTAAAAAATGGAGTATCTTCCATAGTTTCTTTTGGTCTACAGCAGGGGTGTCAAACTGGCGGCCTGCGGGCCGGATACGTCATGCAGAGGCCATGCCCAGCCCATCTCCCCAAAGGCAAAAAGCATCACAATACGTCATGGTACCTCACGTGACGTGTTTGAGTTTGACACCTGTGGTCTATAAAATAGCGATAGCACTTAGACTTATATAACACTTCACAGTGCTTTAAAGCCTTCTCTAAGTGGTTTACAGAGTCAGCATATTGCCCTCCACAATCTGGACCTAGGAAATGTGTCTTCTCTGCCACAGCACCTGCCCTCTAGAACAGAGGTCCCCAACCTTTTGGGCAACAGGGACCGATTATGTGGAGAGAGGCTTTTCTGTGGACCGGAGGGGGCGTGGTTTTGTGTGCTGCCTGCATCCTGTGGATGAGGTTTTGCTTGTTTGTGTGACCCGGTTGCTGGCATGCTGCAGCCCAGTACCAGGGATTGGGGACCCCTGCTCTAGAACAACATAACTTCCAGAGATTTGTTTGGTTCCCATCCAAACCTTGTTCAAGAGGTTTTAAAACCTGGTTCTTCCCCCAGGTCTTGATCTAGAGTGGATGATAGTCCTTATGTGGACTCTTTTTAGCATTGATGTCTCCCCCCACCCAAAAAAAATATTTATTTTTTGTTTTTGGTAATTATTTTATATTGATCAGAGTCTCAGTGGAGCTGAGCAGCCTGTAAATTAAATAAATAAGTAAAATCAAACAATATTCAATACAAAGATTTGGTAAAACAATAAAGCAATCTGCCAATAAAATCACAACAGTGAAAATAAAATCCATTTTTAAAGCACTATATTCCTGCAGAGTTGTTACTTTACAGGTGCCTTTTACAAAGCCTCTTTAACTAGGCAACTTCAGGGTGGGGGGGAAGGGGGAGTGCCATATGTCCCTTGGAGAGAATTCCATAATTAGGGCACCAAATCACGTGGATTTGCATGGTTTTATCTGTAAACAGGGTTGTCTATTAGATGTGGTCATAAAGATGACGCTTTGGTCTCTAACATTTTAAAAACTTAGGATGAAATGGCTGATATGAACACTTTCTTGTTTGAAAAATAATTTTGATAGTATTTAATTATGATTTTAATAAATAATTAAGATGTCAAGAAAAAAGGGAAAACAGAGGAGAAAAGGGAACAGTAAACAATAAAATATAAATAAATATAAAATGTAACAAAAAAACTATGTTGCATATAGGAAACAATTTAATCTAAATTTTAAAGGCACCATTAAAGCTTGACTACACTGAATAATGCTGATCAGTCTTAGAGCATTAGATTAATAGGATAGGGCATATGATTATTTGTGCCCCATTTTAGGAAACATGGTATTTTGAAAAGCAGCTCTGAACCCGACTTGCCTCCAGAGGTTGTGGATGCACCAACACTATAGGTTTTAAGGAAGAGATTACACAACCATTTGTCTGAAATTGTTTAGGGTCTCCCAAAGGTGCTTTTTCATGAGGCAACTGGACTTTCTTGTTTTTCTTTGAACACGTTTCACTTCTCATCCAGGAGGCTTCTTCAGCTCTGACTTGATGGTGGGGAACTGAACTTGACATTTTGTAAGCATTTTGTAGATCTCCAAGTGTCATAAAGTAAGACAGTATGCCAGCCTAAACTGGCACATTTCTTCTCACATAAGGAAAAGGTCAGGAGAGGAAAGGATTTCCTTTCAGCAGTTCCAAGAAAGCTCCACACCTTTTGCACCACTCAGGTGATCTTGAGGACACAGATAAATCTCCAAGTGGTCTCAACTACTTTCTAAAAGAATGCAAATGATCAGCTGTCTGCAAGGAATATAAATCCTTCTATTCCCCACCCTCCAGTCAGAGCTGAAGAAGCTTCTTGGATGAGACGCAAAACATCTTCAAAGAAAAAACAAGAAAGTCCAGTTGCCTTGTGAAAAAGCACCTTTGGGACTACCATGACCTGGATGATTGAGAATTTCCATAGACATGTTTAGGGTCTCCTGCTGGAGCAGGAGGATTAGAAGATCTCCAAGTTTCCTCCCAACTCTGTCATTCTGAAATATACATAACATAATGTATGGATACATCTTTAAAACAGGGAGCGCTTTTATCATATTGCTGTAGCTACTATCATGATTTACCCAGGAGACACTCTTGTACACCTGGGAGAGTAAAGGTTACCAAGGTGAGTCAAATGTTGGTGGACTCCCACAGGACATTACTTAAGCATCCCCTCTAAAGCACCAATGGCTGAAAAAAAGCAAAAACATTCACTATGCCCTCTCTTCTTTCTTCTCCTTTCCTCGCCTCACCTTTTCCTTATATGAGAAGAAATGTGTCCGTTTGGGCAGGCACGCTGTCTTACTTTATGATACCACTTGGAGATCTACAAAATGTCAAGTTCAATTTGATTTGATCTGGAGGAGCTTCACTTTGATTCAGACGCGCTCTCCCCCAAAAAATCCACTGCAGTTTAAAATAGGCAGGGCTCAGCCACATCTCTTTTATTTAAGTGGTTCTATTCTAACTAAACTGGCGCTCCCACTTCTGCTGCTCCTGATGCTGCTGCTTTAAGAAAACCAATTTACTCTCTTTGGTATTTTAGAAGCTGCCAGATATCTCCACTTGTACAGTTTATCACAGATGACAATGATTTGTGGCATATCTTCTCATGAAGGAATTCCTTACTCAGCATAAGTAGCCTTAAGTCGGTGTTTCTCAACCTTGGTAGCCTGAAGATGAGTGGACTTCAACCCCCAGCATTCCAGCTATTTACTTTTACCAAGTTACCAAGGTTGAGAAACACTGCCCTAAATAGTCATTAAGGATGACTATTTGGGATCTAAGGATGGCAAAGGAGGAGGAGAAAGTCTCTGTCTCATTGCACCAAAATATCCTGCACCTGTTTGTGTGAAGAAATTTGGGGAAGTGAAGCCAGCTTCCCCCTAAGACAGTGATGGCGAACCTTTTAGAGACCGAGTGCCCAAACTGCAACTCAAAACCCACTTATTTATCGCAAAGTGCCAGGGCTGCATTAGCATTGTGGTGCCCTCAGGGGGGCAGGGGGGCATGGCGCACTGGGTGGGCGTGGCTGCAGTGGTCATGGCAGACTGGGTGAGCTTGGCCGGGACCAGTCTCTCGCCATCTCCGGGGCATCCCTGGGGGGCAAACGCTGCTTGCTCACTCACTTCCTGCCCTGTTGCTTCCAAATGCCACGTGCTCGCTACTCTGGCGAACTCTGCTGGGGCAACGGCTCACGTGCCCACAGAGAGGGCTCTGAGTGCTGCCTCTGGCACGCGTGCCATAGGTTCGCCACCACTGCCGTAAGATGTTGTAAAATATGCCAAGAAATAGCACAAATGCACAGGGACTGAAACAATGGTATAATTTACAAATTAAACTGATGATGATTATTAGTCTTATTAATAATAATTACTAGATCAGGGGTGTCCAACTTTGGCAACTTGAAGACTTGTGAACTTCAACTCCCAGAATTCCCCAGCCAGCATTTGCCAGAATTCTGGGAAGTGAAGTCCACAAGTTTTCAAGTTGTCAACATACAACACCTCTCTACTTCATGAAGACAGTTTTCCCTACAAAAACATATTATATTTGAAGTTATTTTTATAGCACATATAGTATGATGACAACTGCATTTTTGTTTTTTCCCTTTTCTTTCACATGAAATTGTCTTTTTATTATTTTAATAACATACAGAATGGTGCATTATTATTATTAGAAGTGGATCCCAATTGTTGTTCTCTACATTACACAATGCAAATTAAAGTCACATGAAAGTAAGAATTTGTATTCCAGTTTGATAGATCTGGTGCTCCGAGCTAAATGACCTATCACCTGGCTCTTATTTGCATTGTTGATTATGATGCTTTCCCAAGCTGCTATTCACTTTACTTTTCATATTTATGGTTTTAATTATTTTTGTTTTTATTTTATATTGTTTGTTGCACAGAGTCTTATTGAGTATACAACTATACAAGTTGAATAACTAACCTAACTAACTAACTAAAATGATAGATAGATAGATAGATAGATAGATAGATAGATAGATAGATAGATAGATAGATAGATAGATAGATAGATAGATAGATAGATAGATAGATAGATAGATAGATAGATAGATAGATAGATAGATAAGCCGGCTAGAGCTTTATTATTTTTATGTTTTGTTTGCTTGTTGCTCAAGGTAACAAAAGAAATTATGTGGGTGTTTCTGCATGTATGAGGTCCTCTTAGCAGGAGCCAAGATAATACAATAGAGGGTCTCCTGCCTGAGCAGGGGGGTGGACTAGATGACCTCCAAGGTCCCTTCCAACTTTATTATTATTATTATTAGAGAGTAGAAAGATGGAGTTAGCCAGGAATTTGTCAAGCCCTGCTACAGGAAGGCACTCTGGATAAATTGATAATGGTAGTAAATACTGTGGATACGCAAAGTGGGGAAGAAAATAGCCGGTCTTGCAAACAAATACACTAACAACTAATTTACACATTTCGGTAGGCAGCTCAATTCAAACCCCAAAGAGAGAGTTCCTTCTTGAGATGAACTTTTTCAAAGCTATAGGATGGGAACAGACAGAAGTTCAAACACATTCTATAGCTAAACAACTAAGTGGTTTACAGTGAATCTGCAAAAGGTTCCTGATGCGCAAATATGAAAGAGTGACAAAACTGAAAAGTATTTTTGATTCTCAGATATTGAAATTAGGAAATGTGTTAGGAAGTGAAAGATCTGGAATAGATTTCATGTGTGAAATAAAATGGCAAGGACTCCTTTGAGTCAAGCTTGACTCCTGGTGACTATGTCAATATATCCTTGCCCTGGCAGCAAGTACAGAAATGGCTGACCATTGCTTGCTTCCAAGGCAGCTGATGGGCTCTCCTCCAGATACAAGCCAAGTCCATCCCAGCTCAGCTTTTTCTAGGTCAACCAAGGTTGGCTAGTTGCTGCCATCTGCTGTTTTATGTGAAAGGGCTGGGAATTCATTCGCAACAAGGAGAGCTAATTCATAGCTGCATGAGTTCCAGTTATATTCAATTTCTGAAAAAAATGTTTTTTAAGAAGCTTTTTGTAAGTAAGGGACTGCTGGAAAGAGAACATTAGGTTCTGTTAAAAATTAAAACAAGATAGACCCAGGAAGCTTTGATTCCTCCCATTCCCTCCGTAATATTTTTTACTCATCTTTATTTGCATTTTGATGCATCCAGACATCTACTTGCCATTGGAGATGCCAGGCAATTTATTTATTTATTTATTTGTTTGTTTGTTTCTTTGTTTATTATTATTATTATTATTATTATTATTATTATTATTATTATTATTAATTATATTTTTATGCCACCCATCTCCCCTATAAGGTGACTCTGGGTGACTTACCAGTTATAATTACTTTATAGTTATATAATTAATTACTATTATTATGGTTAGTCACACAGTCAGCCAGATGTTTAGACTGGATTTTGCAGGTCTTTGTGTTTTATGATTTTCTCCAGTTTCTTGTATTTATTTTTATAATTCATCACATAGTCAGCAAATGGGCAGATTGGATTTGATATTTTTATCTACTTACCAAGTCCTTCGAAAGAATCTGGATTAGCAGATGTTGAGGTTTGATGATGTTACAGATATTGTCACAGAATATAAGGTGTTCTGAGTAAAGCTGTCTTTTGCAATTGACTGATTGTGAATTTGTCAATGCTGATGGTGTTCAACTGGTGCTCCAGTTGTCTTGGGATTGCACCCAAGGCTCCTATTATTTTGCTTTCTTTTGCACATTCTATTTCTATTTTTGGGATTTTATATTTTGTTATCTTCTCTGGTTCTGTCTCTTCTATTCTGTTTTCTCCAGCTACTGCCATGTCCACTATCCAGACTTTTTTGGCTTTCTTTTCAACAATTGTTAAATCTGTTATGTGGCATGTGCCTGTCTCTTTGAATTCCAAAGTCTCCGAGCAATTTAGCTTCTTTTTCTATTATTTTCTCTCTTTAATGGCCCCACCATTTCCCGCTTGCAGGCAAATGATATTTTTCCAATGCACCATTATTGCTACTTTGTCATGAGTTGTTTGTAGTCAGTCTGTGTGATCTTCTTGCAGCAGCTAACCAGGTGATCCACTGTTTCTTCAGCTCCTTCAGTTTCTTCAGAGATGGCAGTTTCTATTTGTTGCTGTCTTCTCAATTCTGGCTTTCTATGTATTTGTTCTTAAGGTTTGGTATTATGTAGACAGAATTGTCCCCTCTGTCTCTTTCTTCAACTTTCCTGCTTTTAGCCATTGCCAGGTTTTGACTCAACTGACACTGCCAGAGAAAGTGAGCATGTGGATGGCCATGATGCCCAGGTCCAAGTGGGACGAGAGGTTCTCCTTAACAAAAACCACCAAGAGAGGTTTGGAAGTTAAGCAAAACTTGATAGGTCTTATTATTATCTATTTGGCCTACTATTATTTTAATGTACTGGCCATGTAATGCTTTGTCCTCCCATGCCTCTTTTTTCTTCATTTGATCTTTCTTGTAGGTCATTTTGGTCTCCTCAGGACTCAGTATATTTTATTGTTATTGTTGTTGTTGTTGTTATTGTTATAGATTAGCATCATTATTTTCTGTATTAACACTTTCTTCCAAGATAACCTAATGCAATTTTAAAAGAAAAAATACAACCCATTCTTAAATAATAATGTCATAATAAAAACAATTGTCTTTTTAAAGTGCTAACTATAAAAGGTAAAACAAAGTTCATAAAAGTGGTTATGCCCAGTGTGAATGGATGGAAAAGGGAGATGAGGTACAATGTAGAGCCCCAAATGCATGTGAAGAGTGCCATGGGAAAGGCTATCATAAACATCCCTCTAGTCTCTGAGATGAGTGTGTGTGTGTGTGTGTGTGTGTGTGTGTGTGTGTGTGTGTGTGTGTGAATACTTATTTTGATTAGAATTCTATGAAGAAAACACACACACAGAGAGTCAATTTTTGAAGGTTCCCTGCAAATCATATATATTCTTTATTTTAAGATTAATAGATGAGACCCCTGTTGACTGTCAAACTAAACATAAACATTGCAAAAACATGTCAATCATTATCTTTTCTGTCAAATGATGCAAGCACTTTATTCCTGACATGACCTTGGATTCAGAGTCTTTATTCTGCTCTGCTTTGAACTGGGTTGCATAAATTTTATGCAAATAGTCCAATATAATCGATTCATCCAATCTTTCTCAAACTAAATGCTTTTCAAATCAAGCTGACAATTTCTTAGGCTTTGTTTTGAATATTTATTTTTCAAAGTGGTAAAGAAGATGTTATGGAGGCAATCAATAAAGAGAGAAGGAATATAGTTGTACTACAGTGTATTGATTTAGGATTTTGATGATGATGATGAATGATGATGATGATGATGACAATTGGGACTTGGGTTAAAAATGTGACTGATATTTCTCTTTCCAGTTTTCAGACATCAGATTTTTTGAGAAAGTTTGTGTATGCTAATAATATGTAGCTGAACAATCTATTTCAGGATGATGATGAAGAATGATGATGATGATGATAATTTGGACTTGGGTTGTGACTTAAAGGTGGTATATATCCCAGGTTTATCCTTGATGTCCTCCTGGATTTCATACAGCTGTATTTGAATTTAATACAACTGTATCTGGAATTCCAGCAATTAAACCTGTGAACTTGCTACAACAGTGAAGTGCTTTTGATAACCCCTTTCTTTTGAAGATTGTGGACCATGATCTACCATGCGGGTCTTGTGCAGATAGATGCTTTTCAGTTCCTAGTCAAGACCTGAGAGAGACAGTGATTGGCCAAAAGCCACCAGCTAACTTCCATCTCTAAGGGAAAACTAGAATCTGGATTTACCCCATTCTAGTCCAACACATCCATTCTCTTTCTTGCTCTCTCTCTCTTTCTTGAAATCAAACTATGAATTCTAAATGTTTAATATACCCTTTAGAGACAACTCTCCATGGAAAAATTAAAAGGTTTATTAACTTTATAAAAGTAGATACCCCCACCCCATTATCCCTCCTCACATCTGATGCAAAATTGAATGTTTAAATACTAAATTTCACTCCCATTCCTATTTTTAGTGTGGATCTAGATTTTTTTCATGACTGATCCCCTTCCCCATGCAATATGATTACTAAATATGTAGAATTAATTGAAACATTTTAAAACATTAATATGCAGTACAGTAACACAAAACATTCTAAGATACTGCACCTGACCACCAATTATAAATATATCTGACCACTTTTTTGCTAGCTGATCAATCATCATCATCATCATCATCACTCTCTGTCTCTCTCACACAAGCAACTTTCCAAACCTCTTTTCAGAAAAAAACCCTAAAGATATATGTAAACCTCTTTCTCATAAATGCCTAAATATGCACACAGTGCAAACGTATAGGATTAGAAAGACAGAAAGAGGACAAGGCAGAGAAAACTGGTGGAAAATCTGAGTATTGTTTCTGTTGGACAAGGAGGACCTGGTCAAAAGGCAGAGAAACACAGTGATGGCCCCAAGGTTACATTTATGTAGATCTAACAACTTCTCAATGCTACAGGGGGAGGAATTTCTTTACTTCTTTCACTATCTACATACACAGATGATAGTAGTGGAAAATTTCATCTGTTGCCAACTTAGTTTAATATCAATGTAGGTTGTTTTCCTCACTATTGATTTATAGTGCTTTTTACTGCCACTAGCTGTTTTTATGGTGATGTAAAGCTCATCTTCATTATTTTTATTTGAGCACAGTGATGCCACTATAAGACACTATAAATATTAAGAAAATAGCAATAATCTGATATATAAGAAATGCTTGCTAAAATAAAATTGACAGGAAGAATGGTTGAATTGGATTAGAGGCAAGTAGAGACACTTCTGAAATGGGTTTAAATATTGGTAGCTATATTGGGCTGTTGATCTGAGCTCCGAGCTTGGCAATTTGGTTGATAATAATAATAATAATAATAATAATAATAATAATAATAATAATAATAATAATAATAATAATAATAATAATAATAATAATAATAATAATAATAATAATAAAGTTGGAAGGGACCTCGGAGGAGGAGATGTCGTCAGTGCACTTTGAATTGTGCTCCTCTGTCAGAGCACTGGCCTTTAAAGAGACACTTCTTTAATCCTTTTACAGTATTTGTAAAGTATATCACCTGGAATCCACTATGTTTTCAGATTTCCGACCCAGACTATGGGCAGATACAGATTTGTTGACCTCCAACAAAGCTAAATTATTGTGTCCTGTAACTTCTGAACAGTCTTTTTCCTATATCATAATCAAGACAAATTGCAAAATGATAACAACTGGTTTTTAACATATGCAGTAAATTTCACATTCCGTTTCTTAGGCACCCAGAATAATATATGCTTTTTTAAAAGAAAAAAATGGAGTAGCATTTTTTTAAATCAAGAAATTAAAGACTTCAAACATGGTATTAAAATTAAAGTTTATGCATGCGATATAACTGTTTCTCATTTGCATACAGACAACAGATTAGATCTTCTTTGACAGAATTTGGCTTTGATATGACCTTCTTGATTATCTGTGTAACTGAAAGATGAATCTGACTCTGATCAAGGTTGACTAGTTATTGAGTTGTAAAATTGACTTTCCAACCCTACACCATCTTTTGTAAGGCAAATGTAAGTTTACCTAACTTGAAGCTAACACCAATTTTCCACTAAAAATATTAACCAAACATACGGAGAAATGGTCCATGTAACTCTATGTACTGCTTCAATAAAATTAATAAAGCAGATGTTGACACTTCTTACTGGAGTCATATTTCCAGCCACTGCACACCGAACACTGAAATGACACTAAATTTATTTAAAGTAAATGTGTGGCATTGTTATTTGAAATGATACCTAATTTAATTTTGGTGTTTGGAATTCAGTGATTGGAAATTATTAATACTCTTGTCTAATGTTGGAAACAGATTGTTCAACCACATATTATTAGCATACACAACCCCCCCCCAAAAAAATCTTATGCCTGAAAGTTGGAAAGAGAAATATGTCACATTTTCAGAGAACAGAGAATTCAGATGAAAGTAAAAACCTGAAAACCTTGTCTCCCAATGGAATTCTCCAGAACCAGAAATTCTTTTTAGATCTCCTCAGAGTAATTTAGTAATATGTAGATGATCTTTTGCTTACAATATCTATACATATTTCAGCTCACATGCTTATGGAAGTTGAAAACCAGTGAAAGCACCATACTTCTGAAATGAATTAAAAGATGAAGTAAACCGTATAATCCACTGTAACAACAGAGAGCTTTGAGGTCGCCATATTGCTCAAATCTTGTGTAAGCAGAACTTAAATATCAGTCCTGCTCTCCAATGTTCAAATTTATCAGTATTCATGATTGATTCCTACATGTATCTTTGCCAGCAAACCAAGATGCCTAAAACTGCAAAGAGAACAATGTCTTAGCATAAGATCATAACAACATCTGGAAAAAAGGAAATAACAGAAAAGCTGCAGTTTCTCCTATAGATTACTGCCTGGGACAATGCTACAAAATGAATTATTGTTTAGTTAGCTCATTCTGTTCGTTTTTGCAATGGACTGGGGCCAGAATACAAGTAGCACATTGCTGTGTCTCATGATTTGACCTGCTTTGGCACATCTAAGTGAAAATGTGAATTATGATTTGGAAAAGGAATGATAATTGTTGGCCTGCAGCCCTAATGTTGGGAAAAACACAAGCAAAGTGCAGGTTCAACTACAAAAGGTGCTCACCTCCATTAGCTGATGTACTTCTTTTTTCACTGTCCATGAATGCTACAGCAAAAGTAGATGTTTCCATTCCAATGTAATGTACCCAGGAAGATAACATTTAAACATATAATTGATATTCCTTTTTTATTTTAATGGTTGCCTGTCCCTTGGACCCTAGTGAAGTGGAAAGTCTTCTGGTTTAGGAAGAAACATTGCTTCTTGTTTCATTTCTTTTTCTGGGTCCTAATATGGAAAGCCTAAGATTGGGCCATTAAGCGGCTAACTATGGAAGGCTTGCAATGTTTTGATCCGCCGTGTCTCCACGCCGCTGCGCTTGTGAATGGCTTGATTGCATGCAGAAGGCTTAAGCAACTAAGTCACACCCTGAATCAACATGAAGGGGTTTTAATCGTAAACTTGGTGACATAAAGACAAATGCCGAAATCTTAGGACCAAATTATTTCTAATTGCTGTTCAACGGGGGACATACCATTAAACTGCCAATTTGCATATGGGGGAAGGACACACGCTGTATTGTTTTAAACAGGTTTACCAAACATATCATTAGTGGCAACCACCAGCCACCTTTTTTGTTTTTTGTTTAATTCATAATTAGAGCTCCACTCAGCGTTGAACAAACCAACTTCATCCTCCTCCAATAAGTGCTTCTTTATCAGAAGATTATTTGAGCACACTGTCTGCAGGGGGTAAGGATCAGATCTAAGTGGAACAGCCAGTTGGACAGAAAGCATGGAGATCAGAGGAAATCAAGCTGGAGCTTCTGTTTATGAATCCCAACATTTAAATCCACAACTACTAGAAATAAACCAAACATACAAAGCTTGCATATCTGGCTAGATATGCATATATTGCATTTAAGAGGTCAGAATAATTTGAAGTTGGAAATCAAGTCTTTCCTAGATTAAGAGCTTGGCAAGAAATGTTTATGTGAAATCTACAGTAGGGATGAGAGATCCACACACACACCCCATATCTCTTTCCTTTCTATATTATTACAGTTTATTGTGCCTTAAGAGTTCCACGCCTCCTCAATTAATATACATAAAAGAAGTTCTAAAAATAATTGCAGTCCTAAAACATGAGTTATTTGCAACAGCAATCAGTGCGTTCAAATCATTGCTATGTTACTAATGCATCCACATCCATGACAAAAAATGCAAAAATGCAATCTTCATAGTAACTGCATCTTTTGTGTAATACATGTGTGGAAAAAAATAATAAAAAACACAAGTCAGGTAAAAACACAACTAAATATAAATCGAAGAAAGGGCAAAGGGATGAGGGAATATCTAATTGATTCTATATAACTCAAGACTGAATACAATGAGCTACGTTAAACAGGAGAATGATGAAAAGATTGATTTGGTTTACATTTTTCTTTGAAATCTGCACTGCTGTGATTTTTATTTCTTTTACCCTATCAAAAATCTATACTTACTATTATATAGTATTAAAATGAGATGTATATTTCAGTGAGTTATTAGACAAAATTGTGCTTACTTTTGGGAAAATATTTAAACAACTTAAACTGATTGAGTGAGTGAATTTAAGAATAGGAAAATGAGAAACTGAAAATGTTTGATTCCCCAAAGACAGTATAAAAAAGTATAAAAATTCATTGGTACAATTCATCATTTCAGTGTTAATTCTTCTCAGTTATTTGACTGGTTTTGTTTTGTAGGTGCCACTCCACACTGAGAAACCTTTCATCAGAGTTTTGCTCTCTAAAAAAAAGTTAAGTACAAATAGGATCATTGTAAGCACTATACATACATTTCTTCATTTGGGCAGGAAGATAAGGTAATTTGATACACAATAAACCAACTGGCTGTGGCATTATTTAAACTAGGACCTTTAATTAAATGGTCTGTCTCTTAATTTTTATCAGTTAATTTTGAAAATTAACTGATTATTGACAGAGATAAATGGACCTAGGGGAAGGGTTTGGAATCCAAGATGTATATAGCTGATGGCCCTAGAAAGTTAATCCTTAATTTCTAATTTTGCAGCTTAAAATGGAACAGTTGAATGAAGTACTATTTTGGAAATAGGCATTGGAATAAGGCCATTTTCCTGAGCTGTGTGCAGTTATGGCTTTAGTCCACCATATGTTTTCCATTAAGGCAAGGCTGGGAGAACAGTGGTAAATGTGGAGGGGGGGGGGGAGATATAAAAAAAAAGTCAAGATGGTGGGTGTGGGTTCAATTAAAGCCCCACCCATTTATTTATTTATCTGGCAAGAGTGGCAAAGGGCAGGGCTTTAATCACACAATTGTGGCCCATATCTTGTCTTCTTCAATAGCCTTCTCATGGATGTTCCTGATGCATAGCTAGATATGAGGAACAAGGAAGTAGCACCGTGTAGCACTGTGTAGTGTACAATTATTACTCTCCACAAACCCTTATGTCCAACCTTGGCAACTTTAAGACTTGTGGAATTCAACTCCCAAAATTCCCCAGCCAGCATTCCTCAAAATGTTGGGATTTGACATCCAAAAGTCTTAAAGTTGCCAAGGTTGGACACCCTTGATTTATGTTATTGACGTGAGGGCCCTTACCAGTTTTGCTTCACCATGGCTTTCGGGGTCAAGGGATGACTTCAGTTGAAGAGAATAAACTATTGCATCGTGCCTGCCATGATGTCAGGGCCCAGGGGTGGAGCAGTTCATCTGGCTTATTCATTTATTTTATAAATGTTCCAATGAGCACAAAAGGCAGCTAAAAAAAACAATAAAAATAAAAATATATAATATAGGAAGTTAAAAGTACAAATGAAAATTAGCAGTAAAATAAATACTTGAATCAAATAACAGGTTAAGAACTTGGTGAAAGAGATGTATCTTTACAGATTTCCTAAAGATTGACAGGGTATGACTAACTGTAACTCCTGAGGAAGTGTAGACCCTTCCCCTGTGATAGAAGGATGAGCTTCTTACAACAGTAGTATCTTTGAAAGGGCCTCTCCTACCAGTATTTAAAAGTTCCCAAGTTCCTATTGGGAAAGGTGGTTCTTTAGACAGTCTGGCATTAAGCTGTTTTAGAGTTTTCTACAATTCTATTAACTCTTGTTTGGCTCCAATTTAGTGCTGACTGTTAGTTGACTAGATTCTTGTGCATAGGCTTGGGCAATAAATCAGTTTGACTAGAACATAACATGTGATCTTGATTCTTCACACCTGAGAGTCTGCTTAGATACATATGTCAAGCCCAAGTCCAAATTCATGATTTTTCCATAAGAAAACAAACTGACTTCCAAGCTGATCATCACAGATAAATACATAACTGGACTCAGCAGTAAGAACATAAGGCATTTAATTGTAGCCATTCCCAATGCAGTGAAATGTATTGTACTATAAATCACACTAACTTTATAACAATACATATACTGTACATCACCATATGCATATTTTATGTAAACATATTTGCTTTTTCAGTAAAAAAATATCTCCTATTTTTAGCAATATAGAAAGGAACCTCCTTTCCTTGGCTTAGTTGTCCTTCACCATAATCTTTGATTTGTTTCTGTTCTGCTCTTTTGAAAAAGCATGGACTAGAGGACGTACTACTCCCTTTTTGTCCTGCTTGTGAATGTTTTTGGAAGAAACCTAGTTGGCAGCCAGTAGAAACAATGCTGGATAAAAATAGCCTGAACCATCAAATCAGGAGCAGGCAACTTTTTTGATCATGATAAGCACAAATGGAATGCTCATATAAAATATCAGCCATTGAGGGTGTTCACAGTATAGCCAAATATAATAAATAGGGTGTATTCACAAATGGCGAGTACAGTTGATTATAATACATCACTAATTTTCAGAAAGCAAATTGAAAAAAGTTGTTCCCTGTCCTCCATTCTAGCATCAGGATGTTCTATCATCCCAGTTTCATTTTTTTGTGTGTGTGGGATTCATGAGCATAGCATCAGGTAAAGCACCCACACACTTTTATTTTACAAGAATGCTTCTGCTTGTATGTGGCAACAGAGACTACTGTGTATTAAAAATAAAGATGTGGGGTCCTTGGTGTTCTCTGAGCCTGGGTGTTATCCATCTAGGTAACATCAGTAGTGCTAGGATCACCTGCTGATGGAACCTAGTTGGGTAATGAAACACAGCCAAGAAAACAACCAAGCTCAGAGAGCACCAAGGAGCCTTCATTTCAACCCTGAGCTAGCAATCTTTTATTGAAATGAAGATGTTGCTAGAGTAAAGGACTTTAGCTTGAAACATGTCAACTTCTCATTTAAAAGAAAAAATAAATTCTGTTTTATAAAGTAGCCCTGGGTATCTATGGATGCTTCATTAGCTGTCCCTGAGCTGAGCTTTCCATTTTCTAATTTCATAAATTGATTTGATCCTTTCTTGTAACCTCCTGTGGCATCTAACTAAAGGCCTTTTTCATGTCAATTACAAGATTTTTCTTCTTCTTCTCCCTCCTCCTCTTCCTTCTTCTAGCAATCCTTTTTGCTTTTCAGCTGACCCTGTTCTCTCTTCTATACTCTCACTTCCTTTCATAAAATGAGACTTATTTTTTTCAGATCCTTCTTGAGGAACCAGAGAAAAATGGATGCAGGAGTACTGAATGGTGTTTACCCTCAGCCTGCACACTAAATAAATGGACAGGGGAATGGTTTCTTCCATCATCCCAAATTAAAATTCATACCCTTTAACCTTCTGAAATAGCCAAGATCTCTGTCGTTAAGACTGATTCATAGGATGCCTTGATATTCTCCATTATTTGTATGCCTGGGAATCCCAAACAAACATTTGTGAAATCCATTTTGAAAGACGTTAACACTTGTGAAACCCATGTGCCCCAGAGGGATTAGATAAATTTCCATGTCAAATATTTGAAGCAGAGCACTTCTGCAGAAACAGTGGGCTTTTTTGTGTGTGTTTTGATGCCTTTCATTTCCATAAACTAGATTACTTTCTGAAATTACTTTCACACAGAGAACAGTTTCTATTGAATTCCAGTCAGTGAGCTCCTTGGAGTGTGAGGTGAATAAAAATATCAGCAGGCCAAATGTCACTTCCAAGATTTGCAGGCATTTGGGTTTCATAAAGAGGGCAGAATGAGTTTCAGATTTTTATCTTGAAAAGAGTTAAAGATACATCAAACCAGATTGTCTTAGAATAATTGCTAATCTTCTCCCTACATTATACAGCTCATTGGCTTCCTTTTCTTCCCATACCTTGCTAATAAGAAGTTGATCTGTTTGTTTGAGGAGAGATTTTCTGGCCACCTCTTGAATGCCATAGTTTGCCTCTTCTAAAGACTAACACAGTAGTTGCTATTACCACACTTTGGTGCTACAGAGAAACAAAGAGGTCAGCAAACCTAGTGACAACCTGTTAGGGACCTCACCATCTGTCATTCATGCATTGCACTCTCTGCTCTTGGGAGGTGGAAAAGGATATTGATAACTACAGAAACTCCCCACATGCAATCCACTCTGCTTTCCACCACCTCCTAGTTCTGTGTGATGAGTAATTAAGTAAGCAGAGAAGCTCTCCAAAAATTGTGGTAAGCAGGGCTTTTTTTCTCATAGAATGCCCAGAACGGAGTTCCGGCACCTTTTTTGGATGGAACCTTGTAGGGTAGGCAAGGCGGGTTGTATGACATGTGTGAGTTCCGGCACCATTTTTTTTTTTTTTTTTTACAAAAAAAGCACTGGTGGTAAGAGTGGGTTTTTTTGACAAACATGCTAGAAGGGAGTTTTCAAAAGTTCTTTTTTAAAAATATTTCATTGTAACACAAAAGTAATATTGCCGTTTCTAAAATGGAAGTGACCTGCTGAGTAGTTTCTACTATTTTGCTTTTGGTTTCTTAGTATAGCTAAGAGTATTGTGCAAACAGTATTTCCATTGATCTATGTTTCTTTTTCTTTCTTTCTTTCTTTCTTTCTTTCTTTCTTTCTTTCTTTCTTTCTTTCTTTCTTTCTTTCCTTCCTTTCTTTCTTTTTCTTTTCTTTTCTTTTCTTTTCTTTTCTTTTTCTGCCTGCCTGCTTTCATTTCTTTTTCAATACATTGCAAAAGTGCAAACCAGTATGATTGCCTATCTGGCTTATATCATGATTCATTTGGGATTGGTTTTATTAATATGCCAGAACATATGGGCACCTTTTTAAAAAAATGTACTAATTGTGCTTATTATCTTGTTAAGAAAAAACAAAGAGTGGAAATCCTAGAACATCTTAATTTCTTCATGCAAACTATACACACAGGACTGGAAGCTACAGGCCAAACAGAATGTGACGAAGCAGACTAGCTCCAGATCAGCAAAGGAGTAGGATAAGGCTGTATATACTAACCCTTATTTATTCAAACTATATGCTGCATATAGAGTGAGAAGAGATGGCTAGGAAGTTCTGATAACATTATTTTGATAATTAAACAGACTAATGATCTGGAGGCTCTTGTGCTGAAAGTCAAGGAGCAGAGTTAAAAAAGTAGCCTGTGATTATATATAAAGACCATATTAATCACAGATATAGTAACTACCTGTAGAATTGACAATGAAGATACTGCAGTGATAGACAGTTCCTGGATTTTCAATAGCAAAAGAGCCAGTGGTCAGGCAGAAAATATGCTGTAAGCTAATACTTGGCCAAATACCCTTAAAGGCCTTCCATAAAGGAAAATATATTCAAATATCCTGATATGTCTATATCTTCAAAGATCCAAATTGTGCAGTAAATGATTTTCCCTGTGTAAATCTATGGAAGCAAAAACTGGATTTTGAAGAAGCAAGATAGAATATTGATGTTTTGAACTTTGGTGAAAGAGATCTTCTGAAAATACCATAGATAGCCAAGATGACAAACAAATGAAACATCAAACACAGAGTTATTACTTGAGACACCAATGACCAGGGTAAAAATATTATCATACCTTGGACACATTATGCAAAAACCTAGCTCCCTTGAGAATTCTGTAATACTGGGAAAGGAAAACCACCAGCCACTAGGTAGATGGGCTTAATTACAACAAAATGCGGCCGCTAGTCCAAAATGTGGCCGCGCGGGCGGTGTTGGGAGGGACTCGTCGCTCCCACGTAACACCGCTGCTGCGCGAGCTGCATTGGCTGCCGGTGGCCTTCCGGGTGCGCTTCAAGGTGCTGACTATCATCTTTAAGGTGCTCCATGGCAGCGGACCAGGATACCTTCGAGACCGCCTTCTGCCACAGATTACCTCTCATCGGCCAGTACGCTCCCACAGGGTGGGTCTCCTCAGGGTGCCGTCGGCCAGACAGTGCCGGCTGGCGACCCCAAGGGGGAGGGCCTTCTCTGTGGGAGCTCCCACCCTCTGGAATGAGCTACCCCCAGAGATCAGGGTGNCAAGCGGGACTGGCCTAGGGCAATTTTTAAGAGGGGTTTTTAGAGGGGTTTTTAATCATATTTTAATCAGACAATTTAAATATTTCATTTTAATTAATTTTAATTTTGTGATTGTTATTGGTGTTTTTAATTGATTGTCAGCCGCCCTGAGTCCGCAAGGAGAAGGGCGGGATATAAATTCGAATAATAAATAAAATAAATAAATAAATAAATGATAGATGCTCTGTTGGAAGACCTGAAGACCAAGCTGGGAGACAGATCATTCTGGAGAAAATCGGTCTATGTGGTTGCCAAGAGTCAATGTAGTATTAATCTGTCTAGGTTGTAAGGTTGAAAGAAGGTCTCCTAAAGATTCCTGCTCACAAGCTCTTCCATATACCTGCTATTTTAACTTTTACTATTGCAGCCACACTGCCAGACAATTATCTGTAGTTACTAAGGTCCCATGGTAGACCAATAGTCCTTAGCTAGTTAATAGGGAATTGCCCCCCCCCCCAAAAAAAAGTACTTATGGGGCAGTTCCATGCCATTCTTCTGTCCCAGTCCTTCTTGTCATGGCAAGGAGAAACAACATCCATCAAAAGCTTTTCTTGGCAGAACTGGGAGAGATCGTGTTTGATGCAACAGCTTCTTTACTTCAGGGGAACTGTGAAGAAATGGACGCAAGGCAAGTCAAAGCTAATCAGATGATCTATGCAATGGAAACTGCCTATCCCAGAGCTTTCCCATTGCAATGGTTCAAAACTATCTTTCTGTCATTTCCTCTGATTAGCTGAGGTAAATTAATTCAGGTTAAGAAGTCTTCTACAAGTCCCATGGCATTGTAAGGAAAACCAGAGTGCAGCTCTGACTTCATCCTGTTCATTGCCCCTGCCTCTCTCTTATGGAGAAGCTGTTTCTGATCTGGATGATTTTGGCAGTTCTCATTTAGTTGCAGTGCAAACTATCTTTTTTTAAAAAAAACCCTGAAAGATACTATTTGCAGTTTATGTATATTGATAAAAGGAACCCATTGATAACAGAAACATTTCTTTTCTTCCTCTTTTCACTGTCTCAGTTTATCATCTTCTAGCTTCCTGTTCCCAGAAGAAACTCTCTCTTCCGCTTCTCATTTCACGTTCCCAGCCACCCGACCACTCTCCAACCAAGCCAGACATTCACATTGCAAATTCATCTCTGCAACATCTGAGACACACTGTCGGTCGTGGACACACCCCTCTCATTACTGGGGCCGGTGGGGAATACAAGTCTTCTGTTTCCTTCACCCTCTTTTATGAATAGCTTGCAGGGGTGGGAGGAACATTAGATAGGCAGTACGGAAAGCGGGAAGAAAAATTGTCCCACCCAAAGCATCATTTTCTCAATGAAGAGATGAAAAGAGCTGCAGCCTGCTATTCAGAGCGACCCTTGTACCGTCCCCTCCCCATTCCTTAGCACTGCCATTCTAGCTATTATTACTGTCTAACCTCGTTGACCTTTGATGTGTCCTCAGCCATGAGGGACTGAACCAAGGGAATGGGGGGGGGGGTGTTTGCCCGTAGCACCATTTCATTTCAGTTTTAAT
This sequence comes from Protobothrops mucrosquamatus, assembly GCF_001527695.2. Taxonomy (NCBI): domain Eukaryota; kingdom Metazoa; phylum Chordata; class Lepidosauria; order Squamata; family Viperidae; genus Protobothrops; species Protobothrops mucrosquamatus. The sequence continues at coordinate 4,862 of NW_015386383.1, read as the reverse complement.
TCAGAGCTTATCTGTTTTTGGTTTATAATTTCAAGGGAGATTGTGATGGCTGTACAGGCATGTGTAAAGCCAAGATGAAACCTGTTTCTCTCTGTGTGTATGTTTGAAATGGGTTTATTTCAAATTCATTTAATACAGCAGTTTAGAAAAGGTATCATTAGCAGAGATATAGCTGAGTCCTAAAGTAATGTTTGGTGTACCCAAGATGCCTTCTTCACTACCCAAGATCTGCAGCTGAGAAGATCACAAGTGGCAAAGCAGGTAAAGACGTCCACCTGAAATATGAGGAAACTGGGAGGCCAAGAAAAGTAATGAACCACAGAGGCTCGTAGAATATATTACAGAGTATATTCTACTACAAACATTGGGAAAGTCTTGCAGTTATTAAGATGAGCCTTTTCTTCATCCCCAAGTTGGCCCTTAATTTTACAATTGTGACAAAAACTCTTTCATCAGTCACTAATTTTAATATTATTATATTATTTTTATTTATGTAATGGATATGTTTACATTATTACTGTTTTATAATAATTAACAATAATTATTACAATATTTTTGTAAGGTAATATGCATTGTATATAATATTATTACTTTCATTTTGTCATAACTTTTTAAAATACTGTTTTGAAGACTTGTCATCAACAAACTAATCAAGGAGAGAAGCAACCTAGAACTAAGGAGAAACTTCCTGACAGTTAGAACAATTAACCAGTGAAACAATCTGCATCCAGAAGCGGTCAATGCTCCAACACGGGAAGTTTTTAAGAAGAGACTGGACAGCCATTTGTCCAAAATGGTATAGGGTTTCCTGCCTGAGCAGGGGGTTGGACTAGATGACCTCCAAGGTCCCTTCCAACTTTATTATGATTATGATTATGATTATTATTATTGTTGTTGTTGTTGTTGTTGTGTTTTGTTGTTGTTGTTGTTACTATTATTGTTGACGTTGTTGTTGTTTTATTGTTATTGTTGTTGTTTTATTGTTGTTGTTGTTTTGTTGTTGTTGTTATTGTTGTTGTTATTATGATGATGATGATGATGATGATGATGATGATGATGATGATGATGATGATGATGATGATGTAACTTTTATATATTTGTCACATATGGGCCAAGTTTTGATCACCCTGTTGGGGCAGCCATCTTGATCTTTTTTTCTCTTTTACCACTCATTGCATGCACTCCTGGATAGTCACTCTCTGAATACTCTCTGAAAAGGAATGATACTGACTTGTGATCTGATTCATAATTTTACACGATGTATTCTTCTGTAAAATGTATACAAACTGTAAAAAAGCAATTCAGATTTAAGATAAACAGTGTAAACAGATCATAAGTGCTTTTCCACGTTACTGTTTCCATGTAGCAACTAATAAAATAGAATGAGATGGGGAATATCATTCCCCTCACCATATTAGTAAATGATGACAAATACAAACTGCAAGCATTATAAGCTCACCATAATTTAAATTATAGTGGCAGAACTAAAACCCTTCATAAGCACATTGAGGAACCTGAAATAATACCAATTTCATAAAATGGTAGGCTGGGAAGGCTTGTTTCGATTGTTGGAATGCATTTGGCCCACATTTAACTGATGCAAAATGGGTATGGGTATGGGTATGTCTTATATATTGATGAATACCGATGAAGGAGAATATTTGTAGCTCAATCTTGAAATGGGGGGGGGGTGTCCTTAGTGCTCTATGAGCTTGGTTATTTTCTTGCAGATGTTTCATTACCCAAACTAGATAACATCACTGATGACATTACTTAGTTTGCGTCATGAAATGTCTGCAAGAAAACAACCAAGTTTGCAGAGCACCAAGGACCCCTCAAATGGATGAATCTTGGATATTTCCCTTTGGAGAGGAATAGATGTGTAGATGATTATTTCATGGAAAAAAATCTATATGGTCACTAAAAAGGCACATAATCAATCAATCAATCAATCAATCAATCAATCAATCAATCAAGGGGCTTATTTATTATTTTAGATTGTATGAAGCCAATGAGAGGGTTAAACTATAGTTTTGCATGTTGCTCAAAATAGGGAGAAGTCAGAAACTGCAGTACTGTATTTTGAAGATGGCTATATGAATCACAGAAAGGGGTTTCATGCAAGATTTCCATATGAGTTACTTATTAGCTTGCCCACTCATCTTTAAAAATATTGTAGAGTGGAGTTTGAAACGTTTGTATTTTTAAAATACCAACAAAATTAAGAGGTATCAGATGAAGTTATTTGTTTTGAGAAACAACCAGATATTGAATTTATGCCTTTATTGAATTTAACCCCAAGATTCACCAGACTTTCACCAAAGTTGGATACATTACTTGTCCTTACATATCTCTACACAGAACACATTGCTTTTTCACTTGGGAATTTGTATTACAGGTTGTTCTAGCTTTAGTATCATAAAAAAGGAACGAGATTTGAACCAAGATACCATTTATAAACTAAATAGCTGTTCAGTAGGCTTGCATTTTTGTTTTTCCTCCAAGATGCAATTCTTCACACAATAATTTTTTTTAACAGTTTGTTAGGACGATGAAGACTAATTTAGCACACCTATCTCAAATTTGCTTTCAATACAAAAATGGAGATTTGTTTGGAAGTAATGGCAAGATTAATTGGTAGCCAGCAATCTTTGCAGCTAGAAAAAGCAGGTTAATGAAGGCAATCAGCTCCTTTGCTTCAGGGAGTAAACTGATTCTCCCACTGAGAGACCTCATCATTGGGCACTTTATTGATAAGTGGACATGTTTCTCTTCTAAAGTATCAGGTATTGGTTAATGCTGGAGGGCAGGACTTCAGCTCTGATTACCCAGTTTTCTGATTCAGTGAGCAGCTCCTGCTATGCAGAGCCAGGGGGGAAAACCACGAAAGATTTGAAATAAAAGCTCCTTGTGTACATGCCACCATATGGGAAAACCAAACAAACATGACATTTGAATATAAATGCTTCTTTTAGTATGTTATTGTTTTTCTGTGTAATTTTACCTCTAAAAAAGACAACACCAAAAAAAACCAAAAATATTCATAGAAGAGGACAAAACTCACTCAGGCAGTTAATTACTCTCCTCCCCCTCTCCTCCCCTCCCCCCAGTTGTTTCCCCCTTCAGAGGAGTGGATTTTGCTATCATGGGCTTTTGGCCAAAGCTGTCAGTAAACTCCATTTTCTTTGGGATAAAATCATTTCAGATTAACAGCTCTTGTGGTGGTGACAAAACTGTAAAACAAATCCCATCTTGCGTATTATTGCTTAAACTGTTCAGCTATTCTCTTACTTACCTGTAGTCAGGTGCTTTGGGTAGAAATTCAGTTTCTTTTCTGATTATTTGCAGACATAGCCACAATAGAAAAAAAACAGATAGCTTTCCAGATGTTAACAAGGAGACCATCATTATCATAGGACTAAAGAACGGCTCAAAGTTTATTGATTTAGATTCATAACCCTTCCATCCCAAAACTTCAGGGTGAGTTTAAAAAGCCAGAATAAAATGAAATAAGATGTCTTCTTAGCCCATTGGTAAAATGCTAATGAATGTTTGTGTCTTTAAGAAGACAGCTGTGCTTCACCTCAACAATATGATTGTTTATGTACCATCAACTTGTTATCAACTCTTAGCAACCAGGTACATGCCCTTAAGACATTACTAGTTCACCAGGTTTCTTCATGATGACCTTTTCTTAACATGAATGTTAGGAATATATAACAGATGGAAACTAATCAAGGAAAGAAGCAACCTAGAACTAAGGAAAAATTTTCTAACAGTGAGAACAATTAAGCAATGGAACAGCTTGCCTTCAGAAGTTGTGGTCCTTCATCACTGGAGACTTTTAAAAAGAGCCTGGAATGGTATAGGACAGGGGTCCTCAACCCCCGGTCCTTGGACAGGTACTGGTCCGTGACATACCAGTAACTGGTCCACACAAACAAGCAAAGCCCCATCCATGGGATGCAGTCAGCATACAAAACCACACACTCTCCAGTCAGTGGAAAAACCTTTCTCCACGGAACCGGTCCCTGGTGCCCAAAAGATTGAGGACCTCTGGTATAGGGTCCCCTGCTTGAGCAGAGGGTTGGACTAGAAGACTGTCAAGGTCCCTTCCAACTCTATTATTCTGATCCTTTAACTCTTCCAACGGTGCCTCCATTGTTAATGCAACTATGCAACTTACTGCTGGTCATCCTCTTCCTCTCTTTGCTTTCACCTTTCCCAGCATCAGAGCCTTTTCCAGAGAGTTGAGTCTTTGCATAATGTGTTTAAAGAAGGATAATTTCAGCCTGGCCATTTGCACCTCAAGTGAGAACTCTGGTTTGATTTGTTCAACAATCTATTTATTTGCTTTCGTGACTGCCACATTCTCAGGAGTCTTTTTCAACTACCATATACATCAGCAACTTTCAAAATTGCTCAAGACATTACCAATTCACTGTGATGAAATTAAATGCCATGTTTTGATTAATGTTCTCTCTGCATGATGGGGAAAGCAAGAAGAGTACTGCTTCTCAGATTCTTTTTGCCCCCCCCTTAAGGGGCCCCACTCTGGGTCACGTGACCAGGATTGAGGGAGATGGCCTAGAATGGAGCAGTTAGCAATATGTAGAGCCACTGTCCAACTGCTTCTCCCATTAAGAAATATTGGGGGGGGGGAGTTTTCTTCTGATTTTTTTTCTAAAGCTGCCAGCTGAATTTGAGCTATTTTCAGAGTCTTTTTTTGTTGTTGTTAGTTTCTACCATCTCACCAAACTTTGTCCAATTCTCTTCTGGAAATATCCTGCTAATGGGGCTTTAAAGTCTTTTGCTAATTTCTTTCCAACATTCGGTTGAGTTGTAAGAGTAGTTTAAGAATA
>NW_015386382.1:1286674-1302029 GCF_001527695.2 Protobothrops mucrosquamatus | reverse complement strand
GTGTCAGTCTTTCTAAACTATATGCAGATTCACATATGGTGAATGTGAATGCCATAACCTATAAATAGAATGTGACTGGCAATCTATTTGGATTATCATCCTCAAGCATGGAAAAACATGAGCTATCACACAGCTGTGGGCTGTGTAAGGTTTAATTATATGTGAATGAAAACTATACTAAAATCTATCCTCCCAGTTTTTGAAAGTTTTCTTCAATCAAAGATGCTTCTGATGTTCTTCTTATGATTATATGATAATGCCATTTCTTATGAAATGCATAATTGTGTGTCATTTTTGTAAGCCACTTAGATTTGTTTCTGATAGAAAAGGCATAAGATCAATTGCTTGTCACATTAGAAGAATTATTCCTGAAACTCCACATTTAAGCTCTCTCTGAAATGAATAAAAAAAATTCCATCTCGGCTGTAGAAAAATCAAAGCAGGAAATCAGTTACTTTCAAAGAGGGCTGTGAATCATTCAAAGCAAGGCATTAATGGACAGCAGGGTTATTATAGTTGTTGCTTTTTGGCTTCCTGTTCAATGCAGCTTTTATAGCAAAATATACAAGCTAATCCATTGATGCTTCCTAGATCCACCAAGGAAAAAGAGAGAGGGGGAAAAAACCCCACTATTTCTCAGGAAATAAGTCACCTACATGTTCAGAAATTTAATTAGACATTTCCCTAGATATTTCTTTCTTCTCTCTCTTTTTGTTTTATGCTGAAAATCATAACATGTTATACATTGTTTACACTTCCCTTGCTAAAATACTTTCCATGAATGTTTAAAGACTTGGTAGTGTAGTGTAATGTCAAGTAAGCAATGAAACCGATCGTGGAGTCTAATTGTATTTTCTTTCTCCTCTTAGAAAAAAAGAATTTTAAAGGGTTCAGTTGAACTATCCAAGATTAAATGTGTAGAACTTGTGAAAAGTGACATCCCAGTTCCATGTCACTATAAATATCCTTTCCAGGTAAGTATTAACATCTGCCATTACAATCATCCTAAACATAACCAGTACATCCAACTTGCAAGTCATGCTTAATGCTTTTTTAATTGATCAAAAGATTTAAGGGGTAAAAACTGCTTAAGTGTTGAGAGGGAAATTGTACCAAAAACAGCTTATAGCATTTTCAGAGTTGTTTCTGTTTGTGATGCTAATTAGTATTTTTAAAAAGGATCCAGCTGCTTTGTGCAATACCTTTCTGTCAAATTTTAGAACAGCATATAAAATTTAATTTTATGCTGTTTCTTCCTTTGTCTATTTCAGTCTCTTGCTCCCATTATTTTTACCTGCCGCAAAATACTTCCAATACATTTTTCTCTAGAAAACTCCCCACCCCATCCCCAAACACAAGTAATTAATTGGGGGGGAAAACTTTTTGTTTCTTCTGGAAAATATGGGACTTTTTTTGAGTGGGTTGTGCTAAAGCAAGCCAGATATATAACAATGTAAATAGCATATGAAATTATTTTTTCCCCTCAGCTGCAGCCCAAATGTTAGCTTCCTGTTTGGCAATGAAATGAACAATTCATAATGTGCTGCAGATATAGTATCATTCAGAAAATCAAGAAAATTGTTTAATCCTAGTGATACAATTCATGATTGACCAGGATAAAAATAGCTTGTGGTTTCTGTTTCTTACAGGACAAATACAGATATGAATATTTGTTGGAGAATTAGGAGTTTTAGAATCTCAGCTACATTTACTTTCTTTTAAAAAGCAAAATTCTATTCCAGTCTGTGGAAATCTGCTGAAATTTTGTTAAGAAGGTCTAACAATTGGATAATGGGTCTTCAATGCTTTTTTTATGTTTATCCATTGTATGCAAATATATGTAATGTATTCACTACACACACACATACCACACACAAATATCTCAGAATAACAAATAATATAATGTTCACTTGGCAAAATGTTTAGTGTAATAGTTTTGTTAGCAATCTGACACCACATTATATTATTTATTAATACAAGTTCATTTTTCCTTTTAACATCACATCAGAAAACATGGGCTGATCCTGTTCAGTTTAGAATTGACTCTAAATCATTTTTTCTTTCATCACAGATTTTTCATGATAGCTATATGCTCTACATCTTTGCTCCCAACCTAGCAAGCTGCCAGAAATGGGTCATGGTTCTGAAAGAAGGTAATTCCTAACCCATCACACTGTAATTCCTTAGGTCAACTCTTCATTTGAAATTCAGTGTCAGTATGTCAAGGTAACATTAAGGCTAAGAAATACATGTTAGATATAAGCTTTTGTGGCTTTGAAGTGATTTTTATATTCCTGTTTCCTGCTGCAGCCCTTAATTATTTTGGTATCACTTTTTTTTTTAAAAAAAAATAGTTGATGGCAAATGGTAAAGGAAACTTATATTTCAGAAATTAAGCTGGTCACAGACTCTATTTTATGTCCAGATATGTATGTTACTAGTCGGTGCTATAAAAATTAATGATAAAATAAAATATTTATTAACTTACCAGTTGTCTGGAACAAATTTATTTCACCTCCATATGCTGGGTATAGTGTTTAAGGACAATAGAGATAAGTGTTTATCTAAGTATCTAATTAAATTACATGCTGCATCGACAACTCATTTTACATTATAGCACATTAAAATAAAACAAGATTGGTCCTTATTATTTGTAGTAAGCACAATGGCATGTTCAGCATCTGTTCATAATATCATGGTGAAATCTGTTCTCCAAACTTCAGAAGTTTTGTGTTTTGCTTTGTTTTAATCCCACTAAAAGTAGCTTTTGCTTTTCTGTATCATGGTCAGGATGATTTCGAATTTCATAAATACCTGCTCTCTTCTACTTCATGAGATGGAGCATGTAATGGAAGCAATTCTTTCCCATCAAATGTAATGATTAAAATGATTGTCTAGGAGAAATAGCAATCCCAATACACTTGCAAAGTATCTAATGGGGGAAGTCTATTATAAAAGCTGTTTACCATTATCAGGATTGCTCTGTTTAGAGTATCTATCATTTTCCCCATTTCAGAAACTCAGAACAACACCACTTTGGTGTCAAAGTTTCACCCAAATTTCTGGATAGATGGACGATGGAGATGTTGTGCTCAGCTAGAAAAGATGGCAACAGGCTGCACGGAGTATATTCCAGCCAAGACTGGTAGGAAATTCCAAAACTTCTCTTCCATCAAGGCTTCAAGAGTAATTTAAAGTACTGTTATATAAGCTATAGGACATCTGTAAAATGTGTATGAGAGAAGTTCAATACAGCTTTATGTTTAATTCTGTTATTTTTATATAGTGGCTTGACTGCCTTGTGGTTTGGCTCATGAGAGTGATCTGGTCACCATATGGCTTAAATCTGTAATGTGGATTTATTAATTTCCTTTGGGACTGAAGATTTCCAGACTCAGCATTGCTCATCTATAAAACCAATAAATGTCTAAATACTTCTCCATACTATGGTACAAAGCAATGTGTAATGCCGAAAAACCCACCTAGAATTATTTTCTTGTGCTTCTTGCACTGTGTTTGTGAGGCAGTCACTGTTTAGAACATATGTGGATGGTACTGTTAACTGATATGCAGTCCTATGCATTAATTATATATCTTAAATAAGCAAAATATGTATTGCAGATTATCTCTTTTAAGCACTAGGTTTCACTTTTGGATTCATTAGGATCTGTGAGTGGTTTTTCTTTCTGCTCCACAAGCTTCACTTCATTTGCTCTGGCCTCTGTGTTTAAGCGCAATATTCTTATCCTCTTATCACTCATGTCCTGATTGTGGGCTGCTGTTGTGGCCATTGCCAGATCCTACTCCAAATAAATGGCTGCCCAGTTAGCAAAGCTGCATTCCCTACACATTGTACAGCTATGTACTGTAGGTATTTGGAGCAAAGAGATCTTCTTGCATATATATATGAAATCTTTATCACGACACCACATCACACGTATTGGGAAGAAGAAAGAAAACACTAGGTCCAAAGAAAAATATAGCTCTGAGAAACAAAACGGAAAAACATTTACACTTTTTGTGAATTGTATTTCTATTTGTAAATTGTATTTATTTTCTATTTAATTTGGTATACTTATAAGTTTGCTGTGGTTATTTGTGTACTTGGCAGAATTTGCAGATATAGTTTGGATGGAGTCAAGTGCTCATTTCCTAAAGTTATTTCTTAGCAAAAAGTGAGATCTGTTTGCCTATAGTTTCTAGTCATGATACTTGATCCAGTATTTTACCCATTCCCTGGGTCATTGAAGATGTTCTACCTCAGCCCATGATTAAAAAATATAGGAAACAGTCGGTATACAGTTACTCTATAGTCCTTGAAAACACTTGGCTTCATAAAGCTCCCATTTTCATAATTTTTTTCTTTTGTATGCACACAAGTTATGTTGATTTCATATGTTTTTCTTTCCCTAGCCTCTAATAAACCTCTTCCGCCTACACCGGAGAATAACATGGTGAGTATCAAGATGTGGGTAGTACATATGGAAGCGACAGCATATAATAATAATAATAATAATAATAATAATAATAATAATAATAATAATAATAATAATAATAATAATAATAATAATAATAATAACAACAACAACAACAACATTGGAAGGGACCTTAGAGGTCATCGAGTCCAACCCCCTGCTCAGGGGGTTGTATGTATGGCATATGTATGGCATTGATGTCATGAAGTTCAGTTTTTGAAATATTACAACAAATTTTACATCTAAAATGTGGCTTAATGATTGCAAATTTTTTGTAACATCTCTAGTCAAACTTTTTAGTACGGGTAATAGGTCTGCAATTTGTGGTGACCATATTTCAATATCCCTCATTTGCATGATCCCACATGATACCTTCTACTATTACTTTCTAAGAATACAGCAACCAAAGCCCAATTTGATTTAAAAATGTAGGGCTCATTTATTCAAGTTCAGTATCTATTTATAAATAAAAGGCCAATATTGAGCTAGTTTGGTCTAGTGGTTAAGGCATCAGGATAGAAAGTGGGAGACTGTGAGTTCAAGTCCTACCATACCCATGAAAGCTGGCTGGGTAACTTGGGGCTTTACTTTACTCTTTCTCAGGCCAACCTACCTCATGGGATTCTTATGGGTAAAATAGAAAGAGAAATATATATTCGCCGTTTTGAATTATTTGTAAAAATAATAAAGGCAGCACACAAATAAATAAATAATACATTTTAAAAGGCTAGTATGCCTATGGTATTAATATTACAAACAACAACAACAACAATAATAATAATAATAATAATAATAATAATAGTTGGAAGGGACCTTAGAGGTCTTGTAGTCCAACCCCCTGCTCAGGCAGGAAGCCCCATACCATGTCAGACAAATGATTGTCCAGTGTCTTCTTAAAAACTTCCAGTGTTGGAGCATTCACAACTTCTGGAGGCAGATTGTTCCACTGATTAATTGTTCTAACTGTCAGGAAATTTCTCCTTAGTTCTAGAATTCTAGAAATCTCCGTGTTTTGAAATATAAGAAGATTTGACAAAGCTGGCATACTATATATGTAATCAAATATTTGTTGCATTCGTTTTCTGCATTTAATAGGTCTTTCTTTTTTTAAAAAAAAACCAGAAATTATCACTGGATACCAAGGAATCTTCAGTAGTTGCCATTTATGATTATATTGCTCAGAATCCTCAGGAACTGACATTACGATGCAATGAGGAATATTATGTTATTGATAACTCTGAAGTCCATTGGTGGTTGGTTCAGGATAAGAATGGGTAGGTTTGTAGAAAAGACAATTTTTCTTTTTTTAAAAATGTATGTTCTAATTCCCTCCTACATTACATTTTCCCCATATGCTGTAAGTTTCTTATTCATTTTGCTTTCCTGTCTTAGATTACTGCAGCATACTTTAAGTATAGTCCATGATGAATAAGATACTTACTGTATATATGTTCTGCTGTGTTTTTCTTTAGATGTCCTAGGACCTAGACATTGGTATTTGGACATAGATCTTTGTAACATTTATGTTTTATTGTCTTTTACTAATCTAGATGAAATGTTAATATATATTGCAAGTCCATGTACTATATGCCATACAGAAAATAATAAATAATAATATGTTTGGAAATAAAGTTGAAAGTTTTATTTTCTGTATCCAGTAAGAGATGGTGCTATTTACTCATTGTCATCAGCAGAAGGTTTGGTATCATGTATTCTGCTCTAATAGACACTTTTAATCAAGTCATACACTGAAGTTTCTCATCTTTTAATAACATGACAACTTATTTGTTGCAGGCATGGAGGATATGTGCCAAGCAGCTACATAGTAGAAAAATCACCAGATAATCTTCAAATATATAAGTAAGAATTTGTTGCTTCTTTGTATGTAATATCATTAACAAGTGATAACTGAAATTTTGAATTATGTAATTTTTAAATCTTCACATTAAGATGTCAATTCAATTTTTATTAGAAAAATAAACCGATAATCGCATTCAAAAGCATATAGAAAAATGTTAGCTAATCAGGACTCCCAAGCAATGTTAGATTAGGTTAAAGTTCTTCTTTGAGATCATAGAATGAAATGGAAATCTCAGTCTCCTTTCCCTTCCCTTCCCTTTTATTAAATGTGATCCTAGTCAGAGCCAGCTGACCTTTGCCATCTTCTTACACTTGCTGCTGACAAGGCCTTCCAAAAGCTTGCAAGAAGGCTCTGCCTGCCCTTCTCCAAATCATGCAATGATTTGGAAGGCCTCCGAAGGTGCAGATGGCCTCAGGAAGAAGGCCTGCCACAGCAAGCAGCTGCCTCGCATAAGGCCAGGCATATGCCTTGTCAGCAGCTGAAAGAAAGAGATGGTGAAGGTCAGTTGGAGGCGCCAGGGTCTAGGGAGGCAGGATGGTCGGAGCATCTGGTGCTTTGCACTGTACTACTGGAGCTGCTGATTGTGCCATGGGCTTCTCAGCAGCAGGAGTGGACTGGTGATGCTGGGGCAGAAGTTATGAGGCCTGGGGGCAACAATGGCTGGCTGAGACTGCCAGGCATCTAATTCAGGCCCCAAACTTCTAATTCAGCCTTGCATCACTGCCAAGGAGTGCTGCTGTGCAGGTTGGCCAGAAGGACAGAGATGGGAGAGTTCAAGAGGAGACAGTTCCTTATCTTGCTGAAGCTCTGGAGTGAGAGGAACCAAGACAGGAATGGCTTAAATCAGTATGGTCCTTGAATTGTGGCTGATTGGATTCGGTTAACAATGACAATGGGGACTCCTGGCATTCATATCGCTAATCAATGTGGTTGTGCTTTATGACTACATTGCTTAGCAATTGGAAATTCAGGTTCCAATTACCATCATAACCTGAGGACTACCAGAATCTACAAAAATGTTTTTATACCAAATATTAATGCTGTTTATGAATTGGTTCCATTTGACACACAATATGTTTTGCTTTGTACTTAACCGTTGCAGTTGGTACAACAAGAATATCAGCAGAAACAAAGCAGAAGCAATGCTCAGGGAAGAGGTAAGGTAAATCCCTTTAGGTAGTACTCACATTTTACTGTACTTAAATCAATTCTTGCTTCACCTACTTGGGCATATAGGAAACTAACATTCAGTGATGTAATGAAGAAATCGAGTAGTAGTTTTGAATTGAAGTGGTTAAAAACTTTTAATTTGAATTGGTTGGTTATGGTGGTTATTGTAAATTATAATTCCTACTCATTGTTCCTCAGCCTGCCTGCTTCCTCACATGATTGGTGAGCATAAAAATGTAGGCTAAATCACCATTTATTGATGGCCTGAGTCCTTTGGAAGAAGATTGCTATTGGAAAACATGAGATATCAATAGAAAACAAGCAAGAGGAATTAGCTGTCTTGTGTAACTAAAACAGAAGCCAAATTCCAGCTTTCAGCAGGTTTATCTGAATATTTTGGGAAGCCAAAACAGCCCAATTATTCAGATTAAATTGACATTACTGCATCCCTGTTCATTTTCCATAATTTCGGGGATGTTTGGTCTGTTCCTTATTAGACATCTTCTCATTTTCTGGCTTCCTTGCATTTTTGTTTTGTTTTTCTTTCCTTTAGGCAAATTATGTATAGATGTATGTGTACAAGCATGAAGTATAAATGCCTTTATTATATGATTAGCAATGGATACATTTGGTCACTGCAAGCCAGCTTGATCTAGCAATTAAGGTGAAAATCCAAATTCTAGTCATGCCTTAGGCACAAAGACAGCTGGGTAACTTTGGGCAAGTCACTCTCTCAGCAGAAGGCTATAACAAACTACTGCTGAAAAAAACATTGCCAAAAGGATTGCATGGACTTGTCCAGAAGTTGCCATGACTGGAATGAATGAATGAATGAATGCTTATGGAGCATTTCAGACTTTAAAACTGGTCTTTTTCATCTTTCTGCAGGATAAAGAAGGAGCTTTCATGGTGAGAGACTCAAGGCAGCCTGGCACCTATACAGTCTCTGTCTTCACAAAAGCATTAAAGTAAGCTAGATCTTAGGAAAGATGGCATTTTTAAAAAAAAAATCATTTTAATACAAAAAATAATATTCAATAAAACTTTGTCAGGCATTGGAAATAAAAAAATAATTTACTGTAATATACGGCTTCTTCGTGACATCCTTTGGAGAACCTTCTCTTCACAATGGTAATTCATCTTCATCTTGTTTTTGCACAATTATTGTGGCAAATGCCTTTTAGCATAATTTCATATTTCAAAATAAAGTAAAAATAGATGTTATCTCTAATACTCTGACTTTGTTATTAATACACTTTCTAATAAATGATGTGCTAAAGGTCTGCAATTGGAATATACTACTATTACTAGGCTATTGGTATTCTTGCTGCCCTCTGGATTATTCATTTGCTCTGCTCTGCTTGTCTACTGCTTATTCCTTAAGAATCTGGGCAGCTAAGAGTGTCAACATGTAAAAAAAATGACCCCCTAATCCCAAATGCATTTAAAAGAGCATGAAGAAATAAAAACCAAAAGATACAAATGTCCTGCACCAGTGAACTCTACTTACAATTCCAACACATGAAACAGGTAGGGTTTTTTCCCCACAATATTCCTAAAGCCCAAGAAAGATCAAGGTAACCAAACTTGCCAAAGAGTTTCAAGGAGTGTCAATGGCAATTCAAAATGGACCCCCTTCCAAGGCCTCATCAGGTGATAGTCCTTGAGTGATGGCACCTGGGAAGAGTTGACATTATTTGATCTGACTAACTGATGGATGAATATAGGAGATTATCACTCAGATAAGCATACATTTGTTTTCAACATTAATTTCTCAACACTAATAGAAGGCAGAACAGAATTTTGGTGTTGCTACAATAAACAACTTACACAAAAACTTCCTTTTTACAACTGTATAATCCCTTAATTTGGGAGTAGGGTTGGGGCGACTGGATGGAACTAATCATTCACATGGCCAGATACCCTTCCTGACACCTATATGGAGTTTGCAGCAGATATTTTTTCTTTGTGCTCTAGGAGAGAAACATCTACCATTACCTGGGATTGAACTCTCAACCTTCCATTTGGGAGGCAAGTGTCTTCACCACTAGGCCACCACACTGCTCAATAAACAATTTACACATTTCCCTAAAAACTAATTGTCAGAATTATTGATTCATAAAATAATAATCTCAGCAAACAAAATTGTATGTTTCTATCTTTTCTGACTATTTATATAGTCTTCATATTTTTGATAAAATAATAGAATATGATACCATTAATGTATTCATTTCATTAAATGTTCTTTAATCTTTCCAAAGTTGAAGCTTGATAGTTTTAGTCTAAATAAATAATTACAGTTTTTATTTTCTGTATTGTTTTCATTTTCCTAAAGATGTAAAGTCTGGCTTTTCAGAGACATTTAATAATTCCCAATAGATTTTCTACACAGATCCTTTGGTGTTTTCCCCTAATTCCAAGATTATTCTTTCAAAATCAGAGGAAAAGATAAAAGGATATTTGTTTTATATCTTCATTTTGAAGGAATGGTAGAACTTATATATATCCTAGCCAATTTAGTCTCCCAGTTTAGACTTTCCAAAGTGTGGCATTCTGGTACTTGTTTGAAGAAACATAACACGAGAAGAAGAAAAAAATATTGTTAATATACTGTGGAACTATACAGGTAGCAGGACTCTAATAAAGTGGGTCATAATATTTATTCTATGGTTCAAACCCGAATTGCATTGATGCTTCATGAATCATTGCTCATTTTGCCCTACTTGGAAATTTTAGTAGTTTTTACATTATTTTAAAGAGGCATATTTGCTGTCTTTTTAGCAATGACAACAGCCCTGTTATAAAGCACTATCACATCAAGGAGACCAATGACAAGCCCAAGAGGTATTACCTGGCAGAGAAACATATTTTTGATTATATCCCGGAACTGATCAATTACCACCAGTATAATGCAGGAGGTAAGTTGAGACAAGAAAGGTAAGAAGATGCAGATAATTTAAGTCTAAGATTCTAACATCTTAAAAATGGAAGGAAAAATTACCCTGACATCTGATGTTTTAAATAATTCCTCATTAGCAAAGCTCTTGTGATAAATTAATATCATTTTGCTTAGTATCATAAAATGCTGAATGTTTCCTGAATTCTGGATCTCTTTTGCAGGAAGCCTGTATTTGCCTTCTCTTTATATGTGCTCCTATGAAGTATAACTTTGAATTATATTGAAGAGAAAGATTCTATATAAATAAATGACAATTCTTTGCCTTTCTGAATATTCTGGGAGAAATTTAATATAAAATGCTCAGCATGTTCAGGTACATGCTCAAAGTGGCTATATTGCGTATTCAAAACTTCACAGACCTTCCTGAAAATTTTCACATAATAGGAAAACTGTTTTGGTATACTTTATTGAAGTGTCACATTAGTAACTTCTTATTTCTATATTTGACTCTGAAATATATTCTTATAGTACATCTCCATAATTCTATTTTTATGGCCATCATCTTTTCTAAGCTACCAAAAGCTGGCACTTATGAGGGGTCCTTGGGTGCTCTCCAAGCTTGGTTATTTTCTTGCAAACATCACTGTACATCAGTAGCACTGATGATGTTACCTAGTTTGGCTAATGAAATGTCTGCAATGAAAACAACCAAGCTCAGAGAGCACCAAGGAAACCTTATTTCAATCCTGAGTTAAAAATATTCTCCTTTATTGGTACTGACTCTTACTTTTGAGGTTTTTTTTAATGTATTTGTACATTTCTTCAAAACACAGGTCTTGTTACTCGATTGAGATATGCTGTCTCCTCCTGGAGAGAAAAAGCTCCTGTTACAGCTGGATTAAGTTATGGTAAGTAAACTAGATGTTTTGTTAAAGGGGCTTGTAATTTTTTGGTTTTGAGACAAAATGGAAGTGAAACTCACACTTCCTTTCTTTAAAATTTAAATAAGGGTAAATAAGGCAATCACAAATTCTCTTTGTTTCTGTGAATGGGAGTAAGAGTGTGGAGTATTAGAGGAGGAAATGATTACATGAAGGATTCCTAACTAAGTTCTTTCCACATACACAAACACTGGCACTACTGATTATATATCAATTATTATTTATTGGACAAAAGCAAGGTTGTTTTTCTTTTGTTTTTTCCTAGGTAAATGGATTATTAGTCCGCAAGAACTAACATTTGAACAGGAGATCGGTGTTGGTGAGTTTGGGGTGGTTCATCTTGGTTATTGGCTTGATCGGATGAAAGTGGCTATAAAGACAATTCGCACAGGAACAATGTCAGAAGAAGACTTTATTGAAGAGGCCCAAGTCATGATGTAAGCAGTAAAAATACCTACTTAACTCCTATTTTATTTATATGATGAATAATGCAATGACATGAATTTTAATCACTTTAGGTGGCTCACATTATTATTTATTTTAAATAATTTTGATAAGCAGGACCACAAAGTTTTTTTTATTATTTTTATAATTAAACTTAGAATCTTCTTCCAACTTATTCAAAGCAACACTGAATGTTGTGCATCATGGATGAAATTAAAAGATATGATTTGGTCGACACATCTCTTCTATAAATATTTACTAGAAAATTAGACTTATCAAATGAATGTCGTTGTCTACAGTTATGTGCCGATGTTTGTATGAATGAGTATTAGCAAATGCAGAGTGCTTCTTAGTCTCAAGCTGACAACAGGCATTTTTAACATTAGGCAATTCTAATGGCATAAAGCTTCTAAAGCAATGTGCATTAAATAACGGTAGTCAGTTTTTGGTTTGTTTGAGTGTTCCTTTATACTTCAGAATTTTTGCTATGTACTATTTTTGAAGTAGTAAATAGTTTCTATCATTGGTACACACAAAGAAACTTTTAAAATATGACTGCTTTGTGATTTTAAAAAATCTTACTTACACTGTTTTGCTATTTCTCACAAACGTGACTGTTTCCCAAACATGATTGGGATATTTCTTGTAGAAGCTGTATTGCTACAAGTTCTACAGAATCTAATCTCTAATACTATTTTTAATTAGATTTTAAGAAAATTATTTTTCTTTGAGGTGAACTTTATTCCTGATGATTCTATGGACACATATTTAACAAGATTCTTATTTTTCAGAAAATAAAAAATGTCAATGGATTTTTTTCTGTGTGAAGGGAGTAATTTCACAATTGGTTTCCATTTCAAGAATTATCCATAATGAATGAGGGAAATGTAGCATGGTTTCTTTATTTCTTAGCATATCCATCATATATCTGGGTTTCTTCTTTTGTGGTATTCTTCCTTATTTTCTGTTGAAAATTTCTATCTGGTTTATCTTTTTGCATCATCAGGAAAGTATCTCATCCCAAATTGGTCCAGTTACATGGGGTATGCATGCAAAATTCTCCTATATGTTTAGTATTTGAGTTCATGGAGTTTGGATGTTTATCTGATTACCTGAAAAGGCAACGTGGAAGCTTATCAAAGGAAGACCTTCTCGGAATGTGTCAAGATGTTAGTGAGGGAATGGCTTATCTTGAGGAGGCATCTGTCATTCATAGAGATCTGGTATGTTTGAATCACATCTGGTTTCCCTGTAAATAAATCTATAAGATAAAAAGTCAGCATAAAAATGAAATTACACCATTATCTTTAAATTTTAATGTAAGAAGACTTTCAGTGTTTGGACAGACAATGTACAACAGTGGAGATTGTGCAATATTTCTGATTATTCCTTCTATGTAAGAGTATTCAATTTTTTATTGATTTTGTCTGATTTTGTAGTGCCCACTAGTTTTTGATGTGAAGTAAATAATGTCTTTGTGGTTTGCTAATTTCTTATTGTTATTGGGTATGATATCATATATTATATCACACTAAGGTTCTTTCTGCTGAGCCTAGATGGAGGGGATTATAAAGGATTGGATAGAAAAAAACAGGTTCAGAGTCAACCTTCATAAAATTGAGTCCCTGTGGATTATGGGACTTCCTGGATCTAGAGATTTTCCATCTTTGGTTCAGGATGGGATAGCATTGTCTCAAACAAAGCCAGAGCTCCATTTACAGAATCTTCTAGACTTATGGCTGCTACTCAAAAAGCAGATGGCAGCCATGAATTAGAGGGCCTTTGCACAGCTTCATTTTATATACCAATTGTACCCACCCCTGGATCAGTATGCCCTGTTCGTGGTCATTCATATCCTGGTCACTCATGAAATTCATTTTTTTTTCTGTTTGCCAGAAGTTCATAAAGGGTTTTCAGTCAGCAATAAATGTGGGTATTGTACAATGTGGCTCATATTTTCTCTACAAATATATTCTTTCTTTTCTTTCCCACAGGCTGCTCGGAACTGTTTGGTGGGCGAATTTCAAGTTGTCAAAGTGTCAGATTTTGGAATGTCACGGTAATATAGGTTTCTTATACATTATTAGCCCTATGGTTGATAAGTGGAAATCTACTACAGTTTTTGAATTATATCCAACCTAACCCAATTAAAATGATAACCTAACCGTTTACGAAGATTTCGAGTTGAGACGAGGCAAAGACGACGTTAAAGAAATTGGATGAGGAAAGAACTGTCGGTCGAATTCTCTTGATTTCCTAGAGTTACGTAAAAACATAATCAAATAGTAAACTTAAAAGGGTGACAAGTGGAAACGTTTAGACATTGAACATACTTACTTCAGTCATTCCAAGTAAGCACAGCCTTTCCCAACCAGGCCCTCTTCAGATGGGTTAGGATTGTAATTCCCAACATTCAAAACCAAACCCATCTATAGGGCACTACTACATTGAAGAAAGCAGCTATGACTCATATTTGGAGTGCTATATTTTATAGCAGCTCTGCTTGCTTAGTGGGGCATTAGTTTCAATGCAATTTCTTTTCCATAAAACTTGCAAATCAGATTTTGAAGGTGCCCAAGGGACTACATTAGGGAAAAGAAATTTTCTGCTCATAGTTATGCTGGTAGAAGTTCTGCACAGGATGTTATTGGAGTTCACCTGTGACTTCCATTCACTGAAACACCCAACATTCTATCATGCATACTCCTCTAGTATCATTTCCTTCTTTGCAGACACCTTTTTATCACTTGCCAGCCAGACATATTCCAATTATATTTTATTGGTAATCTGAAGTCAGTTTATTTCCACAGACATTACTGCTTTTCTAAAGAGGAGAGTGTGAAAGAATAGCACTACTCATAAAATCAATGATGGCATTGGTTGTAGTATAACAACAAGCCATCTGTCTTATTTCAATAGCTTCCATAGTACTGACAGTTAAAGAGAAGCATGTCTATAGAATGGTTAGTGTTTGATAACATGGAATGACAATCAATCTATGTAACTTTCAATCTGGGTATATATATTCCTGTTCTATTACTGCTGGTGGATCAGGTATATAAAAAAGGTAGAGCCTCCTGTATCATTATAACTCATGGTTTCAAATTAATGATTCAATAAGATTCTGAGATTTGAATCTTTTGTTTTCCATGCATGAGCTATAACATTAGAATTACCGGTTAATGACTTAAACAAGTTTATCCGTTTTAGGTATGTTCTTGATGATCAATATACCAGTTCCATGGGTACTAAATTCCCCATCAGGTGGTCAGCACCAGAGGTTTTTTCCTATAACCGCTATAGCACCAAATCGGATGTATGGTCATTTGGTAAGAGTCTTAAACCACAAATATCTAGTCACATAATTGCTTCAAGGTCTTGTAGTTAAAAAGCTGTTCATTGTTTGTCTTAACAGGACAAGAAATTTGACCATGTTTTTGTCTTAGATGATCTCTAAAAATATTTGAATATCTTTTTTTAAAGTGTAAAGTATTTAAAGCCATATTTATCTTTAGAATTTTGTAAAGATAGAGCAACAAAAATTCCACAAAACATGAGATCCTTC
>NW_015386382.1:1281576-1285713 GCF_001527695.2 Protobothrops mucrosquamatus | reverse complement strand
TGCTTCAAGGTCTTGTAGTTAAAAAGCTGTTCATTGTTTGTCTTAACAGGACAAGAAATTTGACCATGTTTTTGTCTTAGATGATCTCTAAAAATATTTGAATATCTTTTTTTAAAGTGTAAAGTATTTAAAGCCATATTTATCTTTAGAATTTTGTAAAGATAGAGCAACAAAAATTCCACAAAACATGAGATCCTTCTGTAGTTTATTATCACACCACATCACATGATTGGCATAAAAGGGACTTTTCTGCTTCACCCTTCTCAGTCAATTTCATATTTTTACTGGGTTGTTAAATCAATAGTATAATCCAGAAATGAAAATGAACATATATCTATGAATGAACAACTCAAAACCAATTAATATTTTAATTTATTCAGCTGAAAGGGAATCTTGTATGGAATATATAAAAACATTTACAATACCTGAATGATAAAAACATTCATTTAGTTAGAACCAGTGCTATTTAGCATGGGTGGCTGGATTTGGGCTCTCTTATCATAGGTATACAGGGACTGTTTGTTTAAGAAATATCTAAAGAACTTTCTATTTCAATTAAGATTTTTGTTTAAAAAAATTTCCATGCTGACAATTGAATAAAAATCAAGTTAACCGTGATATTCTTTATTTTATTTTTATAAAATTATAGCAGTAGCAGTAATAGTGATTTATTTTCTCCAGGATGACCTGTCCCCAACTTAATCCATTGCCATTCATTTCCATTGTGATTGAGTCTATTCACCTTGGTTATCGTTTTCTTTCTTTCCTTCCAATTGACTCAAGATTATAGACTTCTCCCAAGAGCTTGATCTTTGCACAATATGTTCAAAAATATGACAATTTGAACCTGTTCATTTGTGCCCTGAGTGAGAACTGTGGAATTGATTTGTTCAATGATTCATTTGTTTGTTGTCTTGGCTATCTGTGGGGTTCTCAAAAGTATTTCCCAATATCAAAGTTGTCAGAAATCTTCCTGTCTTGGATTTTCAAAGTTCAATTTTCAGATTCATATAATGTCATAGAGAAAAATATATTTCCTGCACAATTCTGATTATGTAGTATAGAGTACCTAAAAGTATGTATATATAGAATAGCATCTGAATATCATTTCCAAGCCTTCATTTCTATTCTACTAAGCGCTACTCTGAGGCATAAGTTATCCCACCATTTCAGCAGCTTTCTTATTAATTGCACCGGTTGTCATTAGTTTGGCCATCTGTATATATAATCTTAATCCCCTGTTTTCACTGTATTCCTTTATTTCATTATTGGAACTTGCAGATCATTTGCATTTTCAGTTATCAAAATAGTGTCATCAGCATCATGCAGATATTCCTCCACTTTTAACTCATGTTCAGCTTCTTCCAATCTAGTGTCCCTTAATATGTATTTAACATATAAGTTGCATAAATAAGGGGCGAGTGCACATCCTTCTCTCTCTTTTGCCAATCTGAAGCTTGTGTGCCAACACTGTGGCTTCCTGATCTTTCTATAGTTTTTGCATGAGGGCAATAGGATCTTTCAGAGTTTTTAAACAGATTCAGCAGTTGGACATGATCAGCACAATGAAAGGCCTTTCTATAATCTCATAAATTAAATATAAACTCATACTGACTTCTTGTTGATATTCTTTGACTTTCTCAATTATCCAGTAATGTCTTATATTCCTCAGCCTTTTCTAAAACCAGATTGAGCATGTGGCATCTCCTCTTCCATGTAAGCATTGTTTTGTTAGGATGTAAAGTTAAGGAATATTTATAATATTTTGCACATTTCTTTCTTACTGATATAAAGACTGACCTCTGCCAATCTGTTAACCTCTATGTTGTTGTCTAGATTTGCTAGTGTAGTTTGGTTGGAACCTTTACCGCATCTTTTTCTGTTGCTTGCCACAATTCTATAAATATTCCATTAATTCCCATAGCCTTCCAAATGATGATGAGGAGAGTGCTGATTTAACATCATCTTCTAATATGAGAGGGTCTTGTAAGTACAGAATATCTTCTTCAGTATCTTGGATGTTGACATCTATATTGTACAGAATCTCAATATACTCCTATTTTTGTTTGACCTTTTTGGAATCAGTTACTGTCTGTCCATTGGTGTCTTTTATCACACCATTTCAAGTTGGAAACTCTTAAATTCAGAGATTTTTGGGGGAAGGCTTTCCTTGTTTTTTCATGCCTGTTTACACAGTGTCTTTATAGATCAGTGGTTCTCAACCTATGGGTCGCGACCCCATTTGGGGTCGATCGACCATTTCACAGGGGTCGCCAAGCAAGGCTGTCTGCCATTTTTTTCCCCTTTTCTGGCGGGTGCCTTACTTCCCTTGGGCTGGGCCAGCTGGTGGTCGGCCTGCTCCGTCTCTGCCGCTTGCCAGCTACGCCTCGGCCGGCGCAGGGGGCGGAACCACGCATGCGCGGCACTCCCGGGCAGGGAAAGTCCTCGACTTATGACCGGTTGGGTAGTCCTCGACTTACGACTGGTTTAGTCCTTGATTTACGACCGGTTTAGTCCTCGACTTACGACCGGTTGGGGGTTGCGGCATTAAAAAGGTTGAGAACCACTGTTATAGATATTGTTGCAATATAGCTTCTTGTCTCTTCTAATAGTTTTCTGAAACTCTTTGTTAAGTTTCTTCCTGAGATCTTTGTCTATCTTGGTTTGAGCTTCTCTTCTCTTTTTGGCAATTTCCATTGTTTATTCTGACAACTGGCTTGATTCCTTTCTTTTCTTTTTCTTTCTTCTTTCCTTCTTCTTTTGTTTCTTTGTCTTTGGCAGTTTCTTTTCACATTCATTCTTAACAACATCTTCAAATTCATTCCACAATTCCTATGGTTCCTTATTGGTGAGATGCAGGACTTCAAAGTGATTCCTAATGTTCTTCTTGAAAATGTTGGGTATATGGTCAAGATCATATCATGGAAACTGGTTGGCTTTCTGCTTCCACTTTAGCTTAACCTGGAACTTGAACATTACCTGCAAAGATTGTAAATGCAAGGACTGTCCAAAGTTAATTTTTCATCAGTGTGGTAATTTGAAAGAGTTGCTAAAGAAGTCAGTTGCTAAACAAGGATTAGCTGTGGTATAGTCTCCTGACTGAAAGTGTTGATTTGCTGATGCATAAAATGTCAATGTGTAAGCGATTCATTTGATTCTTCACTGTGTGGAGCTTTTCTATGTTTATGCTTCTTACATTTTATGCTCCCATTGTAATTCTATCTCTATAGCTTCAGATTTTCTTCTCTTCCATGGAAGCGTCCTGAAGGCTTTAATTTAGTCATTAGTACCCTGAAAGATCCACAGCTCTTCCTCAA
Source organism: Protobothrops mucrosquamatus (assembly GCF_001527695.2). NCBI lineage: Eukaryota > Metazoa > Chordata > Lepidosauria > Squamata > Viperidae > Protobothrops > Protobothrops mucrosquamatus. The sequence continues at coordinate 1,282,396 of NW_015386382.1, read as the reverse complement.
TAGTGTGTTGAGTGCCATTTGACCTGAGGGGGCCATCTTTCAGCACTATATTGTCTTTCACATTATAATGTTTACTCTTATGGTTTTTTGATGAAATGCACAAGTAGTTTGATAATTGCCTTTTCCTGCCAGTGTGAAATGATGTCACTAAATTGATCATCTGCTTCTAGCATCTTCCTCTATTTGCCCAATAGAGAGGTCTGCTTGTTTTAGCAGGCAGCTGTGATGACCACCATGCCTTAGAGGACCCTGTTAGGATTATATTCTCTTGACATACATTTCTGGCATTCTTCACTCATCCCACCTGCCTCTGCTGCCACAATACACAGAACAGCAGGATTAGGGAGGAGGGGGAGTGTAGTAATAGTAACAGTGAACAAACAACATATGACTATATAATCAAAAGCAAACTCATAATTTGTTGACAATCTGGAGCCTGCTATTATTATTTCAATAGGATGACTAACCAATGTGCAACCTTATATCTTAATTTAGGAGAAAGTTCCTTTAAACTTAATGAAACGTTCTCTAGTTATCTATAGGATTACATTGTGAATTTCACTGAAAAAATGTCTATTTTAAGCAATGAATCAAAACATTATTGTTTATTTGTTATTATTGTTATTGTTTATATTTATATCCCGCCCTTCTCCTTGCGGACTCAGGGCGGCTAACAACCAGATAAAAATGCAAATCCCAAAACTACAGATTAAAACATAATTAAAAACAAATATTAATAATTGGTCTAGTTAATTTAAAATTACTTTAAAACCCCCATTAAAAATTTTCCCCTAGGCCAGTCCTGCAAGCTGGAATAACC
>NW_015386382.1:1261949-1280859 GCF_001527695.2 Protobothrops mucrosquamatus | reverse complement strand
GGGATCACCCTGATCTCTGGGGGTAGTTCATTCCAGAGGGTGGGAGCTCCCACAGAGAAGGCCCTCCCCCTTGGGGTCGCCAGCCGGCACTGTCTGGCCGACGGCACCCTGAGGAGACCCACTCTGTGGGAGCGTACAGGCCGATGGGAGGTAATCTGTGGCAGGAGGCGGTCTCGAAGATATCCAGGTCCGATGCCATTATTTGAGAGAAAGACAGAATGGAGGACATTATTATGCTAGTCTTCATGAATTATGTATCTTGCCTTATTTCAGGAGTATTGATGTGGGAGGTATTCTCTGAAGGCAAAACTCCTTATGAGAATCGGACAAATGCTGAGGTGGTAGAAGAAGTCAGTGCTGGCCTCCGATTGTATAAACCCAGACTTGCTTCCAATAGCATTTATAATCTTATGCAACATTGTTGGAATGAGGTTAGTACACCCTATTTCATGCAAGAAAGATGTAAGAATGAAGTAATATATTCTCTATTGAGTCATCCAACTCTTGGTGATTTCATGGACCTGACCGTAAAGTCAGTAGAGAAGAGGTTTCTCACAAAATGGCATTCTATTATCTATCTATTAAGGATATAACTAAGTTGTTATCTGGAAGTTTTATTATTGAAAAAAATGTAATTATTCAACTACACGTATTCTAACTAAGATATAGGGGCCATATAAATGTTACTACTTAGTGTTTATTAAATTACAAGTATCTGTGATCACTTATCAAGAGTTTCTGTCAATGGGGAAATGCCAAAAAGAGGCAAATATTCATCTTTAACATGGAATGTGGGATTAAAAAAAACATTATTTAGAATGGCTTATTTTATCTTTGGATTTTAAATTATACTTATTTAAGAATAGGGTTAAATATCTTTCTTGTAAAGTTGGACCATTCATCTAGTAGCATAATTCTTTGTTATGGATTTCCCTTCTGACTTCCTATCAGTTACAAATGGCTTCACCTCCAGGAGGGAGGAAATTATCAATACATTTGCTACTGAAGAACACCATGATAGTCTCTTGAATTCATCAATGTGCAGTATTCATCTAAAATGTTATTTTGTTATAAACTTTTTTTCATAATTGCCATTCTAGTGCACTCATAAATTAGCACTTAATTCTCTTTTCTTGTTTTTTTTCTTCTTCAGAAGCAAAACGACAGACCACCTTTTTCTCACCTGCTCTGCCATCTCAATGAAATTTCTGAATCTGATCTTTAAGAATGAGTGGATTTGAAAAGATATGAAAAACATACATTTTTGTAATCATTATATCTTGAAGGAGTAACAAACTGCGACTGAGATACTAAGAAGACTCTTGGCCTTCTGAGAAAATTGAGAACCAAGAAAGTGGACAGTTCAAGATACAGGAAAATAGTCTGGTGTGCTGTTCCTTGTCTGAGAGAGAGAGAGAGAGAATGGAATAGGCTTCTTTGATTTTCATTCTAATTTGGCTGCAGTGAAATGAATCCTTGCATCTTTCATTCACTGATTCTATAATTACACTATTATGGACAGATTCAGGAAATACAGCTGAATCAATTATCTGAGATTTCTTAAGCTAAAGTTATTGATATGCTTTTTGTCAGTTTCATTAAAAGTTGCCATGAATATAAAGGCATCCACTTATTTTTTGTGGAATTGCCCCAAATATAAAGATTGCTTTTATAAAGTTATTCTGAACTATTCTTATGCAACTCGGTCTGATCTGTTTGTGACTGCAAGTGTAATTCTTTATTTTTGTCAGAAATATATTGAACATATTTTTAACCATTCCTTTAAAAATAAGCACTATGTAACTTTGCTTAGTGTAAATCACTTATGGGGCTGAAATCTAGCTGAATTCATCTTCTCTGGGGTTTGCTACATCTTACTCTTTCAAGGAGGAGAAAACTATTGGAGATTGTAGACTATATAAAATTTTGTATTTCTGAATTAACATTTATTTTCCACCACACATACATATCAACAAACAGTAAAAGGAATAAATTGCAATAATGTTTGTAAAACATTAACATTCCAAATAAATAATGCTGTAAAGGGTGCTTCTCAGGCATTCAGCTTCAATTTCTCAGGGTAACAGTCACAGACCCTGAGCTTGAAGAAATATTGACCATTAGATGGAAAAGTAAATTGTTCCAGAAATAGTCTGATGTATTGAAAGGGTAGATAAAAATAGTGGAAGAATTCTGGCACATCTATATATTTTTGGATTTCGTGTTATAAAGGCCTGGATACCCACAGGGGAGCCAGTGATATAATGTCGTCAAGCAAAGTATAAATTGATGTCGTCAAGCAAAGTATAAATTGCATGTTTTGGACATGTTACTTCAGGGGTCTTCAAACCTGGCCCTTTTATGACTTGTGGACTTCAACTCCCAGAATTCCTCAGCCAGTATGCCTGGCTGAGGAATTCTGGGAGTTGAAGTCCACAAGTCATAAAAGGGCCAAGTTTGAAGACCCCTGTGGTTACTTGCTTAATGATGTCAAGGTGCCCATTTTGTTATATATATCCATAAAGTCCAATTACACTGTGCATTATTTTTCTAACTCTTAAATTATGAGTTAGTTCCTTGAAAGTATATTTGTAGTAATATCACAGCTTCATAAAATGTTATATTAATGACTTTTTTTAGTTGCATCGAAATGATATATAGCTGTGCCAAAGCGGGTTTATTAAAGTCCTTCATTTATTAACCGTTTAGGAGGGGATGTACAATTCTTTATCCTGGTTATTTTAGGGATGGTTTAAAATGATTGAACTCTATTTGAAAGGAATTGCTATTGAAGGATTTTGTAGATAATTGCTGTATGTTTTATATTATGCTTATATTTTAAATGTGTTGTCCACTTTGAGCATTGTTAAAATATTAAATATGTTTTTAAGCTAAGAAATAAACAATGGCGTTATACATATTTATAAAATGTGATGTAGATGTGCATCATCTGTATAAAGTTTCATTTAATTTAGTTAATGAATAATTCTAAAATATGAATTTTAAAATAAATGACATGAATCTAAGCTATGTACCTAAAGTGCACTTTTAATTAAAATGTTCCTGGTTTATCTGTGTTACATCACTCATCCAGTTGCAAGTCCAGTCATGTACTCAGAGAATTCTGTGTACAGCCCACTGAGGTAGTCCAACTTACCGAAATGTGTGCCTTTCTGGTATGTTGAAATTCAGTTCCCATAAACCCCTTTCAACGTGGTTCCCCCTGTCCAGTACCCCGAGAGAGACTGTAGCTTCAAGGTTTTTTTCAGACAGAACTCTAAAATCGATTTCCTTCCAAAGTATTTATTGTAACACACTTACAGGAAGAGAAAATGTTTAAGGAACGGGGTGAAGAAGAACTTGCATCAGTTTTAAAGAGGACAGTCCGTCCATATTCCACATGTAAAATACAAGTTTGCTCGGTTTGGGAATGACAGATGCAACTCTGTTCTTTTATTCTTTTTAAACTGAGGATGGGGATGCCCCAAGATTTTCCACTAGAATTAGACAATGGTGTTTGTGTGTGTGTGTGTGTGTGTGTGTGTGTGATTTTTTTTTTTTTAAAAAAAGGAGAAGTATGAATGAGTCCTTGTCTAATTAACAGGTGCGAACTGCTCATCTGGACAAGAGTGTGGCTTCTTGAGGGGTAAGCAGCCGGCGGACGGGCGGGCATGCAGGCTGGCTGGCAGGCGATGGAGAGGCAGGTTTCTTTCTCTCGGCGGGTGGGAATCATTTTAAAGCAAGAGCTCAGGAAGTCTACCCCGGCTACAGCCCGGTCGGCTCCTGCTCTGCGTGTGCGAGAAAGACACAAATAGATTCAAAGCAGCAGCGATAGAGGGAGGGGGAGGAGGCGGCGGCTGTGGCGGCGGAGGTGGAGACTGCCGAGTGGTGGCAGCGGCGGCGGCGGCGGCGTCGACGCTGTAGCATCCCTGTCTCCTTCTCCGCTGTAGCCGCCGTTGAGCCCAACCGCAGAGGCCGGGTAAGCATCCTTCCTCTCACGCCAGGTAAGCCACGGGGCTCCCCGCTATTTGTACTCCCGGGAACCTCGCGGTTTCTCCTTGCCTCGGGCTCGGAGAGCCACCCTGGAGCATGAGGCGGGGGGCCGAGATTGCTGCTCCGGCGGCTGGCAAGCGGGATTGTGTGTATTTGTGTGTGTGGTGTGGGGGGTGCTGTTCGGGTTGATGGAAGGCAGAAGACCTGCAGATGCATGAAGGCGGGGGAGGGGAGGGGAGACGCTAAATCGAGGGGCAAAGCCGCAGGTGTAGCTTTGAGGAAGCGGGGCGCGGGAACCGAGACTCTCCCTTCATTCTCCGCCGCCCACTCTTCATTTATCCGCCTCCGGCCTCCTCCACAACCCTTCCGATCGCTAGGCTTGGCGGCCTTTGGGTGGGTTGACGGGTGCGAGGGAGGTGGAGGCGGCTGCCGCCGAGAGCTGGCGGTGACAGCTTGGCTGCTGCAGAGGCTGCCCCGATTCCAGCCCTTCTGCAACAGGCTCTTAAGAGACCCCGGATGACGGGGGGGGGGGAGGGAGGAGGAATGAGGGGGGGCACAAGCAGGTGCGACTGTCATTCTGCTGGGAGAGCGGGCCCGGCTAGCCCCCTCGGGAAAGAGGATTTTACGAGCGATATCCCAGAATGCTTAGAGATACCTATGCTGTGCATTGAGGCCTCCTTGTTTATAAGAGTGCATCAAGCAACTGCCATGTGATCAGCCTTTTTATTGATGTCTTGCGTGAAAAAAACATACGTGATCCGAGGCTGGGTTTTCCATGCCATGAAATGCTAATTGGATCTTTGTTAACAACACACACGTCAGATTGAATTAAGGGATGGCTTTGGGGATTAAATTAAATCCCACGCTGTTGGAGAAATCATTGCTATTTTAGTCTTTTCTTTCTTTCTTTCTTTCTTTCTTTCTTTCTTTCTTTCTTTCTTTCTTTCTTTCTTTCAAAATAAAAAGTGTGATGCATAGGAACAAACATCGGGGAGGGGCGTGAGGAAACGGAATCACAGCAGGTGTATTTCTCAACTTGAAAATACAAAAGATGCTTGGGGTGGTTCAATATGCAAAATAAGCGAAATTATCTAAGTCATGCTTATTTGGACTTGTTTCTCGACCATCTTGCTCTTAATGGAGTCTTTAAAGAAAAGGTTCGATAAAGGGGAATTTGGATTAGAATTTCAGGATTGAAAGCTGAAATGGGCTATAACAATTTATTATTTTTATGTGTCATTTAAATTCTATCCTTGAGGATACCTTAGGTATGAGGCAAATGTTTGTGCCTATAAAGCCTGAGTGGGTTCGAAATCAGCTATTTGCTAGTGCCAGACAACAGCTAAATAAGGTTTGCAATGAATTGTACTGTCAGTCATAGCTGAGATCTCTGAAATAAAAAGGGAAAAGGACATATAGAAAGGAATGGCCTTGTGCAAAAGATTTTGGAGTTTTCAGGTAAAAAACGAGATTGCTGTTAGTGAAACAGAAGGCCTCCTGAGCCATCTGTTGCTGTCACTATGGTGGCTCAGGGATTTCCCATCACAAAAATTTCAAGAAATGAGATTGACTTAACTACAGGAAATGGAAAGAGAGGCATGCAGAGATCTGTCGTTATTCCTAGGCTATTTTGTTAGAAGAAACATTAGACTTTGTGGATAAAAAATATTTTTGGCTGGTATAATACAAGAAATCAGCCTACTTTAATCTGCATTGAAATAAAGTTTCAGCTAACACCAGCATTCAAAGTAAAATAAATTCTCCAACCCAATGGCCAAACAACCAATGATATTCTTCCAAATTAGCACAATTAAACTTAATTTTCAGTGTGTGCATTTGGGTATGTACTGTATAAGTACCTTTTCTTCAAGCCCATCTTCCTTTCCTGGAATCTGTTATTTGCCCATGAATGCTTTTCTTTGCCATTTGAGGCTCAGATCTATTCATTCACTTACTGAATTCAGGAAGACTTTCTTCTAAATAACTTTCTGTCTCTTTTTTTATTTTATTATGTTTTTGTCCTATTTTGTGACCAAGATGATATCCAAGGCTACTTACAATAATAAAAAGCAATCAGTAGGGCTCCAAATACAATTTTTACACTACAGTGAATAAAAAGTAGATGTAAAACTAAATTTCATTACAAGAACCAAAAGGTCAGCTTCATCTTTTATCAATGGTTTATCAATAGTTGTTCATCGTGAAAAAACATTCATAAAAAGATGAGGTTATATTAGGTCAAGAGTTAAAAGTCACTGCTAAAAGTTGAAAGCCCTCCAGTGTGGATCTAAGTGGGAATCAGAATCAATATGGAAAATTGTATATACCATAGCATGAAAAATACTATGTTACTGTATATGTTTATTACACAGACAAATGAAACTGTTTGGCGTACAGTGATTTTTTCTCACGTTGCTTTCATAGGAGGTAAATTCATATAATGGGAACTTGCCACATGAAGATTTTAACTTTATAGAAATCAAAGTTACTTTGATAGGGCACAGAAAGAGGCCAATAGTAAATTTAAGATAAATTTTCATTGAATCCACTATAAGGATATTCATTGTGCCAGATTGGATTGTTGTTATATATACTTCATTACTGTGCTTGCAGAATAATAAAGGACAGGACTGTGTTAAAAAAACCAACCTTATAGCTAACATTCAATGGAGGAGAAGCATCATAGAAAGATAAATTGATTTGGTTTGCAAATTGTATTAAACTGTGATTGGTTGGCAAATTGTATTAAATCGATTTAACCTTAGATTTGTTTCCTGCCTTCTTTGGAATGGCCTTGAGCAACAGAGCTTGCTTTTCTGAATCAAACAGACCAAGATTATTTATAACAATTTGATTTTGTTTTACTTTCCTAAACCATGATCAAGACTAAACAATCTGCATTCAAATATATAGTGATTTTCATAATTTTTTAAAAAAAATTGCTTATGCTAAAAAATTAAACAAGAGAAAAGTACAAGCACATGCCACATTAAAGACTTGATAGAGCAATTTTTAAAAGGAGAGGGGAAGAGAAAAAAAGGCCTGAGTATTATAACATAATTAAATATTCTTTTCCACCTTTTAGAAAAGGGGACAAATGGAAAAAAATTGACAGTGAATAAGTCATAATGACCACTTCACACATAATAGTTATAGAAAATGGATTTACAAAAATTCAGAAAGTCAAAGGGGAAGCCAGTAGGAAAAGTTGCAAATAACTGGGGGTAAGTCTCCCCCAACAGCACACTGTAACCCAGCTCCTCTGTGCTCATGTTGTGCCAGCTACTTGGGCACCCTGCACACCTTCCCTGACCCATACAATGCCTCTCACACTTACCCTTGCACCCTCTCCTACCTGGCAGCAACCACCAACCTGCCTGCAGGCCTGGAACTTACAATTTCCTGCTGGCTTCCCCACTGATTTTGGTTGAGAGAAACAGGCAGGAAAGTTGCCTCATATTTCAAATATTTCTTCTTCAAATAAAGAAAAATGTTTGCTCCCTGGAATTTGATAAAAGCCAAGTATATATTCTTGAAAATAATTAAGGAAATGGTAAATAGAGTTTTTGGACTGGGTCTGAGAGGTAGTGGGACCCAAGAAGTGGCATGATGTGATTTAAGTGATAAAGGAATGATAAATGCATTTATTCAGTAGAAGCACACAATTCAAACTAAACATACTCAGTTCCACTTCAAAGGTGAGTGACAAAGCCACAATAACCATCTATTCAGTAATAGTTAATTCAATAAGAATGAAAGCCATATAGCAGTGATGGCGAACCTTTTAGAGACTGAGTGCCCAAACTGCAACCCAAAACCCACTTATGCATCGTTGAGTGCTGGGTGGGTGTGGCCCATTGGCTGGGTGTGGCCAATTGGGTGGGCGTGGCCAATTGGGTGGGCATGGCTGCAGTGGTAACGGCAGACTGGGTGGGACTAAAAAGTTCAATCAATCAATTCCAACTTTGCAAGAACTTTTTTTCCCGCGAGAAGTTGAAATTGACTGATTGAACCTTTTTTTTTTTTTGCACACGGCGGCGGAAGCCTAAAGCGAAAAGGTTTTATAAAACCCAGCTGAAGGCCTAGGACTGGGGCGACGGTGCGCGTGCCCACAGAGAGAGCTCTGAGTGCCGCCTCTGGCACCCGTGCCCTAGGTTCGCCACCACTGCCATATAGCCTCCGGAGTTTATGAAAAGCTACATTTTAAATTGATTTGGTATGCTCCATTTAGAACAATAAAATAAGGAAAAAAAGACTATAAATATAGTAAATTCTAATCTGAAACAAGCGTGCACAAAATTACAGTCAAAGGAAGGAAATTGCATGTAAACTCTCCTGAGTTTGTTTGGGGAAGGAACATGGTTCTTTCAAGTAGATCAAGGGACAGCAACCTCTCTCAACCTCAGAGGCCATATCAAACAATAAAGCACAGGCATACACAGTTAAAATCAAAAAAAGGAAGTCGGTGGGGCAGTTTTAAATGTACCAAACCCTTCTTGATAGGTTCATCAATATCACACAGTTATGAAAAGGGATGGGATTTTGATCATTCTGCTGCAATTGTCATCTTGTCTCTGCCCCACATTCGCTGCTGATGCCCCGGAAACTGATGAATTGGCATTCTTCCATGAGATCATCCAAGATTGGGAAGTCTTAGCTACAGAAGCCATGAATAGATAGATAGGTGGAATAGCTGATTACTTCTTCCATTTATATATTAACTTAGAATATTTAAGCACCTGAGAAATTAATTGTAAAAAATGGATTTGATGAAGTCTCTTTCTCTTAATTACGTGGAACTTTAACAAAATTCCAAGTAACATCCGTGTTTGTTTTTGTTAGACTTTCTTTTAGCAAATCAGAAATCATAAGGGAAAGAACAAATTACAAAGACAAAATTGAGTTTCTAGGGACTGAGAAAGTTAGAACAGTTTCAGAAGAATTTAACCATCGTATTTCTTGAAAAAGAAGTTTTCATTTGCTAGATTAGATTCAAGACTAGTTCCCATTTTAAACATATGGGTGACACTTCTATGCTGGGAATATCTGGGAATAAATCCTATGTGGCACTGTGATTTATTTTTAATTGAACATAAAGTATTTAAGATAACCTATATGTTCAATTTAAATTCCTGCAGTGCCTTTCTCTGCTTTTCTGATTGCATCTTATATTATTATTCAAATCAGTAGAAAATTGATTTTATGATATCTTCTGATGTCATAATTGTGGATTGTTTGGTTAATACATATTAGTTCCCCTCTCCTTCTGGTTTCCCATATTTTGTTTCCCCATTGCTTGCCCTCCTGTATGATAAGAAGCGTAGTGGCAACAAAAATTAGAGTGGAAACAATTTGTATTGAAATAAAACTGCCTGGATGATGGTAGCAATATAGTGCTTATGTCCATGAAAGATGTTTGGATTGGGCAGGATTGTTCTCTAGATCAGAAAAACTAATTGGTCGGTCTGGCTTTTAGAAAAAAAGTTTTGAGGTTTGCATGGTTACATCCCTGTCCTCAGCTAGTCACAGCTTTGTGAAGCAAGTCCTGTCCACATATTACTTTTCCACTATATTGTGGATAAATGAGATATTTTTGCAAACTAATGTGGCATTCAGCAAAATCTGTCTGAGACCATTGTGCCTAGTAATCCTCCCCTCTGAACTGAGGGATGATGTTGAAGACTAGGACCTGTATTAAAATTGCTGATATTCCCTCTTCTAAAGTGGCTCACCAAAAGCCTCCTGTCACAGTTCCCATGGACCATGGCAATGGGAATATGTCCCCCAGCTCAATATTAACTTCTTGTGATTCCCATACTCTCAAACTCCCTTCCATCGTTCTGTTGGAACAGTCCCTTAAAACTTCCTGCATATCCCGTAACCCCCTCCTATTTTATCCATTACATAACCACCCTATTATACTTCCATCACACCATGCAGTTTATCCTTCCTGCTCATTCAGGCAGTCGCTCTGCTCCTATGACCAGGGTCTAAGGTATGTCCTGACCATTGTTGATTCTCCCCTTCAATAAACCAACAAGTAACTTCCCTTGGCAGTGAGTAGGTTTTCATCTGTCCATCACCTAAATAACTGCTCTAGGCTACAGAACTCATCTGGTGCACTTACCAGGTGCTTTTTCAAATCCTCTACCTCTGACTACTTCATACTGATGCCACTACTCATCAGTCCTTCCTGGTGACTTGAACAGCAAGTATACCTCCAGCAAAAAAGTCTGCTGTGGTTGCTTGTGGTCTGGTGCTCATTCAATCTTCTATCACCTCACCAAGTCTATTCTCTCACTGTTGTAATTCTTCCAACCCTTTCTCCAAGGACAAATGCCATGAATCAAGCCAAAGATCCCACTGTACATTATTCTTGCTCATCTTTCTTCCTGCTTGCCAGCCACAGATTGCATTTTTAAAAAATCCATTGCTTCCTTATTCTACCAGGTGTGTGATGCAACTGTTATTCAGTCTTTCATCTTAACTTCCTTTGTCACTTCATGATCTTCATCCCACTGTCTATTTTCTATATGCATCTTTTCAACTTAGCTGTTTACCTATCTGCTCAATTTAATGAGAAGACGTGTAAACTATAAATAAATAAATAAATGGATAAACAAACATATAAATGTACACTTTCCTGTTAGTCTGGCTACTTTATACATGTGATGAAGTGAGCTGCAGTTTTAAGAATTTTGATTATAATTGTAAAATCTAATAGAAACTAAATTTAAAAAAAGAAAAAGAAGAGTAAACAGTGGAAGAAAAAAGGAAGAAGAAAGAGAAAAGTAAGAATATAATAAAGAAAAAAGAAATATATCAAGAAGTGAATTCCAACTTTCATCGCAAGTATAAGCAAATTTAGTAAGTCTTCACTACCCACACCGACACCAAACAGCACCAGTTCGATTGGAGCAACACAAAAATCATCGGCCACACTACCACCTGCCACACTTGTGAGTTCATCAAAACCTGGCACTCCACAAGCAATTCCATCAACAAAAACATTGACCTACAACCAGCCTATAAACCCCTCAGAATCCAAATCAACCACACAGCCAACCAGAGACAGCACCGACCCACAACCAACCCAAGTAAGACCTCCCCTCCCACCATCAGTTCATCTCCCAATGAATGGCTATCGGCTACGTTCCCCAATACAATAATTTGGCAGGCTTTCTAACAAAACGCCCAACCCCCTAACTGATAGAATGACCTTGGTTCCCCCGGGACCCAGAATTGTTTAGACTAGCAAAAATACTCCGCATCCCCTTCCCTTTCTTATGGCAACCTATACGAGCAAGATGGCTTCACCCAGGTTCATTGTAGAGTTGACACCTGACCTGATGTAAGCTACCCATCACAAGACCCATCACAGACCCTCATTTAACACATCCTCACCTGAAGCCCTTATAAACAGAAGAACACTGACATCCCCTAAACTCTGCTGAAGATGTTATCTAATCTAGTAACGAAGAAGTTATCTAGCCTGATAACATTCAGAAACAAACCCTCAAGCTCGGAGAATGAACCTTCACCCTCATCCTACATCCCAGCTACTGATATTTGCCATTATTGCACTTTCTCTAAAGTTACAAACATTTATTTCATCATCCCATTTCTTATCTATAAACAAATTTTCAGTCCTGGTGTCAACAGAAAGTTGAAAAAGGATAACCAGAAGTAACAACACATATGGTTTTAACCTTGATCAAATAAACCAATTTTATATTCCTTCTTTTTAATTCCAATATTTAGTTCATTCAAATATTGTTGTTTGATTTGCCTTCATTTCTTCTTTATTTCATTGCACAGAGTTCTTCAAAGCTTTCACAAGACTCTTTTCTAAATCTAGTTGCAAAAAAATATCCTTGGTTTATTATTTGTATTTCCTTTCTAAATTTTAAAATATCAGCCAGTTTTTTTTTTAATCAAGTGAAACATCCTTTCCTAACCACTGTCTTGACCTGTCACTTGCAAATCTATTTTCAATCCATCTCTGTCTTGTTAGATAAAATTTGTTCTGTATATGATATTTTTTTCAATTACATCTTTTGGACATAGTCTAACCATAGAAGCAGATATCATTACTGACATTGTTAATATTTTTCTGCTTCCGTTCTTCTAAAGTCATAACTATCTTGTAGACCTGTATATCTTTCCTCTACCTAAAATTTAGTCCGCTCCAGTGTCCAGTTTTTGAAATCATAAAATTCCATATTTATGTTATGTCTTGTGAAAACCAAAACAAAATCTGCTTCCCAATTTTATTTGGACCCTTAATTGTTTTATAATTTTTTAAGATCAAAATCATATTTAATTTGTGCTGTTTATTTCATATTTATAAGCTTATAATTAAGGTGTTCTTTCATCCACAATTAAAAGCAGATTCACCTAGTGTTTTCAAACTCATCATTTTGAAGATTTCTAATAGCTTAGAAGTAATTAATAGCAATTTCCAAGAGTGATTATAAAGCGCAGTTTGCAAACATAGTGTCCTTTAAATGTTTTCACTGTGATTGTGAGCAAGATGGCTAATCCCATTGTCTCTTAGAGCTCAAACCTGCAGAAAACCAATGTCCTACAGACTCCTGAGGAACAGCTATCCAGAGCATATGTGGGCAATCTTCCATCCTTATTTGGAGACGTTCCTATGACCCATCTATTCACTAGTTCCTCTTTCTTTGCCATGGTCATTGGCTGTCCTTTTCCAGAGCTGTCTTCAATTCCTCATACCTCTCCTGGAAGTCCCCACAAAAGTTTATACACTTTAGTAATATTTGTTAGTTTAAAAGGGTGCTACCAGACTCTTTCTGATTTTTATGTCCCTTGTTTCCATGTTGCAATTGCAACAAAAATGTATAAATAAATTCAAATAATCTGGACAATCCTGAATCAATATCAGATTCAGCATTTGAATGACAGCATGTTCAAATTATGAGTTCCATGCAATCGAGTACTTCCAACCAAAATCTGCAAATGAATGTGCAACCATGCAGTTTTTCCAGGCTCATACAGTTCTTTCAGATGTCACCAAGCCAATTCAAGGTATTTTTTTCCACTGGAGTTGCTGCTGCCTTAGATTGATACCAGAAGCACATGGAAGAGCTACGTTTTCTGTGCATCTCTGAAAAGTAATAACTGTAAATTTTGGAAAGAACCGCCCCCCCCCCCCAAACCAATTAACTAGCTCTTCTGTGTTCACAAAGGAGCAAATTAATTCCAGAGATCCAATATTACTGATTTCATTTGTTTTGGAGTGGCTGGAAATACTTATATACTTATCTCTATGAAGGGGGGAGGTGAGTTTCCATGGATTTGTTTTTTAATGAAGCCATAAATCAGTCCAGATTGTACGGCGATAGTGCTTCCTGTGCTTTTGTATTTCCAGTACAAAAAGTAAAACAGCCTAGTTTTCACAAATCCCTCTTTCAAGTGTTTTGGTATTGAATAATCTACATCTAGCATCCAGCTGTTAACATCTTGAGAATCTGGAGTTGCAACTGCTGTCTCTTGAGCATGACAATGCAGGAAGTGTTGCACTTATACATGAACCACAGACCTAACAGCTTATTTGCCTTTCCTCAACGCCCCTTCCCCCACCATCCTGTTTTGTTCACTTTTGAGCTCTCACTTCAATCAACCCTGCCTGGTTTAGGCCTAGGAGGAGGCACAGATGGTTTCTGTTGGCTAATATTTCATGCTGACCTTTGATCAGTGACCCCATGAACCCATTGCTGTAGCTTTGCAAAAGGTGACTTTCTTTGGCTCGGGTTGCTTGTGATAATGACTCTAACATTAACTGGCAGATGTTCTTCATTCATATGAGAATGCTGGGTAGATCTACTGCTACAGCGTTTGATTTTTAGAAAACAAGAATTGGGAACACAAAGATAAAATTACTAATGTAACCAGTAGAAACTGTTGTGGATTAAGATACCTGATTTGTTTCTTTATTAGGATTGTTGGATTGCCAAGTGTGAGTGTGTGTCTCATGTCCCTGTCCCTTTAACAGCTTCTTTGTGGGAATAACATAGTAAGGAAACTCCCCCACCCACCCATGCAGAAGATAAGAAGCTTGTAAAGTCCCACCAATAAGTTTTTGTATGTCTTTAAAATTGTTAAACTATAAAGATGCTAATAAAGAAGAGAAGCTTCATTTTTGTGAATCCTCATAGAATGTGTGAAGGCAGTATTCTTTTGTGTAGTTTGAAAGAGGAAAAAGTGTATTCTCCAAGTCCTATTTGAGCAATGCTTTTGCAAACAATAATATTTGGGGACAATATTTTACATGTAACACATGAAAAGGATCAGGGGCCACCATCTTGACTTTTTTTGATACCCATCCATCCTTTGGAAACACCTCTGTTCTTCTCCATATCTTCCCTACATTGTGGAGATGTTTGGGTGGAGATAATTCCAACTCTTTTAATTTTTCTTTTGATGAAACAAAAGATCTTCTCTACCTGCTGAGCTCTTTGAACTGCTTACTATAATATGTTAGATGCAATAAAATAGTAGAGCTTGTATATTACATCACACACCAGTTGAAACAGACTGCTTTTCTGTGAAATCAGTTTCCACATTTATTTGCACATCTGCAGGTAGGAACCCCCCTCCAAACCTATACTGTTATGCAAGAGATAAGACTGCTATGAAATAAACAAATGTCACCTGAGTGCCTCCCAGGGAACATTAATATAATACCAGTAATTCTTAAAGGTAATTGACGTCTTATATTTAAGGTTGCTACCTTGATAATGAAATTCAACGTTTTAGGTTCTATCAGTGTGCAAGAGCATTCAGATTAAGTTCTTTCAGGCAAAATAGGAGGGCACCATAGATCATTTCCCCAAAACTCTCTTACTCTATGCTATGCTATTATTTTTATGAGGCCTAGGTGAGCAGCTGCTTTGCTGTCATGGCTGTTCATCATCACACTTGTCGTGGAAACCTTTGGAGAATTACCTCATCTGATTCTCGAGTCCCTCTGTCCTCTTTTCTGGAAAAGGTCTTCTGGGAATCCATCCCTTTTCCAAGTGCTACTAACCACTGATAGATGCTGAAGAATAGACGCATCTTGATATGCGATTGCAGTTGGTTATATATGCACAATTCATAGTCCCTCGCTTACCATTAATGCTTTTGCCATATATTTTATATACTATTAACAAGATTTCGTGGTGTGAAATTGCCCTTAAAAACAACAATATGTTATCTGATGAAATATAAAAAGCTCTGCAGAATCATGACCATCTTCTCATGCTATTATGAAAACATTATACGGTCTTCCAGGCAATATGGACTTTCGTGCTACACTGATACTAGCTACATGGTGAAAGAGAATTTAAAAGACAAGACAGCGATGCCACTTTTACCTGAATTGTTTGAGTAATTGATACATATTTGTTTGCTTTGCAGAGTTTGTACAGTGCCTATTGCTTCACGGTTTGAGATTTACGGAGTTTTTGCTTATTTGTTTTTATGATGTGAATTTTGAAATAGTAAAAAGTAGTGAGAATGATATGAAAAGCCACCTTGCAGAGGGAAAATGTTTTACTAATGTTATTTGTAAATAAATTTCTTCCAATACAAAATGTGTAAAAAAATATCGGTAGTCCTTGTTTAGCGACCAAAATTGCAACCAGCAGCTCTGCTAAGTAAAGCAGGCGTAAGTGGGAAATCATGTGACTGTAACTGTGTTTTCCCTTTCTTCACTTCCCCACCCTTTGAAATGCTCACCCTTGCCCGTGGTTTGAAATGGACAAAACTAATCAAATTCACACCTTTCACTTTTGTTTGTAGGGCACCAGCCACCATGAGCACACTATGCAAACAGCTAGATGTATTTCGTTTTGTATGATTTGTATGTTTCTCTTGTAATCCCTTCCTCTCTAATCCTCTGCATGAGGGAGAGAGGAAAAAACCAAGCCAGTCACAGGACAGAAATCATTTGGTATATATCTTTGGATTGGCATATACTTATTAGTAGCTTAGTTTATATCCTCTCTTTGGTGACCATCTTCTGTTCTAATGACATAGTCATAAGAAAAATGGTTGCTAAGTGAACACATGATTGAGAGAGAAAAAATGCTGAGAAGATCAATGGTTGTTGCCATGTTGTGCAGATAACGTTCTCTCCCACAGTGTCCTGGGCCTGACTCTCCCCCCACTTTTTGCCCCTGTTGCAAGATGGAGAAATTGCTTAAACAAGCTATCTCTTCCTGAGCTGCTTCTCTCTGCAGCACAGCACTTCCCTAAAGTACTAAGGGCAAGTTAATAAGATCAGCTCTATGACCTTAATTAGTTGATTAGACTGATTAAAATCTAGTCAGTTTCAAGAAGCAGAGAAAGGGAGTCCACCCTTTCTCTGTTTCTTGAAACTGACCAGATTTTAATCAGTTTCACACTGAAGGCTTCTGTTGTCTTCAATGTCACCCAGCTGGCATTTTGTCTAAGGTGGCACTAGAACCCATAGTCCCCATCAGAAACAGTCATGTTTTGCTCTTGTCTAATTTCCTTCAATAGTCATTCTAAAGTTCTATATTTCTATTTCAGTTCTATAACATGAGCACTTATTATTGTTTTAGTGGTGAGTCTAAAAGCTGGGAATCATGACAACTCACGTAACGCTGGAGGATGCTCNTTTTGCAAACAATAATATTTGGGGACAATATTTTACATGTAACACATGAAAAGGATCAGGGGCCACCATCTTGACTTTTTTTGATACCCATCCATCCTTTGGAAACACCTCTGTTCTTCTCCATATCTTCCCTACATTGTGGAGATGTTTGGGTGGAGATAATTCCAACTCTTTTAATTTTTCTTTTGATGAAACAAAATATCTTCTCTATCTGCTGAGCTCTTTGAACTGCTTACTATAATATGTAAGATGCAATAAAATAGTAGAGCTTGTATATTACATCACACACCAGTTGAAACAGACTGCTTTTCTGTGAAATCAGTTCCTACATTTATTTGCACATCTGCAGGTAGGAACCCCCCTCAAAACCTATACTGTTATGCAAGAGATAAGACTGCTATGAAATAAACAAATGTCACCTGAGTGCCTCCCAGGGAACATTAATATAATACCAGTAATTCTTAAAGGTAATTGACGTCTTATATTTAAGGTTGCTACCTTGATAATGAAATTCAACGTTTTAGGTTCTATCAGCGTGCAAGAGCATTCAGATTAAGTTCTTTCAGGCAAAATAGGAGGGCACCATAGATCATTTCCCCAAAACTCTCTTACTCTATGCTATGCTATTATTTTCATGAGGCCTAGGTGAACAGCTGCTTTGCTGTTATGGCTCTTCATCATCACACTTGTCATGGAAACCTTTGGAGAATTACCTCATCTGATTCTCGAGTCCCTCTGTCCTCTTTTCTGGAAAAGGTCTGTTTATGTTTATGTTTATGTTTATTTAGATTTGTATACCACCCTATCTCCCTTACGGGACTCAGGGCAGTGAACAGGCGATAATAAAAATCACAATAAATATCTATTCTAAAATCAAATTAAATAAATAAAGGCCTGCTCTAAAATACCCCATATAAAAACCTATACTAAAACCTAATTAAGACTACGCCAGGCCGGCCGCATGAAATAGATGGGTTTTCAGGGCTCGGCGAAAAAGGCGCAGGTCCGCAGTTGTACGTAGGTCGGGGGGGGTAGGTCATTCCAGAGGGCAAGAGCTGCCACAGAGAAGGCTCTCCCCCTGGGGGTCGCCAGCCGGCATTGACTGGCCGACGGCACCCTAAGGAGGCCCTCTCTGTGGGAGCGGACTGGTCAAAGGGAGGTATTTGGTAGGAGGTGGTCTTGCAAATACCTAGGTCCATTGCCATGGAGCGCTTTAAAGGTTGTTACTAACACCTTGAAGCGCACCCGGAAGGCCACAGGCAGCCAGTGCAGCTCACGCAGCAGAGGTGTTACATGGGAGTATCTAGAGGCCCCCAAAATCCCCTGCGCGGCCGCATTCTGAACTAGCTGGAGCCTCCGGGTGCAGGGGAGCCCCATGTAGAGAGCGTTGCAATAGTCCAGGCGGGAAACAACGAGGGCTTGAGTGACCGTGCGTAGAGCGTCACGATCCAGAAAGGGGCGCAACTGGCGTATCAGGCGAGCCTGATGAAAAGGCCACGGCTGTCATATGATCGTCTAAAGACAGCTGAGTGTCCAGGAGGATGCCCAAGTTGCGGGCCCTCTCCGCAGGGGCTAATGACTCACCCCCGATAGCCAGGGATGGAGCCAAATGGCTATGTCGTGACGCCGGAAACCACAGCCACTCGGTCTTGGACGGGTTGAGTCGAAGCCTGTTCCTCCCCATCCAGACTCGCACGGCCTCCAGGCACCGGGACATCACTTCCGCGGCATCGTTGGGGTAGTCCGGGGTGGAGATGTACAGCTGGGTGTCATCTGCGTACTGATGAAACTCCACCCCGAAACCAGGATGATCTCACTCAGTGGCTTCATATAAATGTTGAACAGGAGAGGTGAGAGGACCGACCCCTGTGGTAACCCACAAGTGAGGCACCTCGAGGTCGACCTCTGCCCCCCTGCCAATACAAATTGCGACCGGTCCGAGAGGTAGGAGGAGAACCACCGTAAAATGGTGCCCCCCAACCCCAACCCCCCTAACCGGTGCAACAAGATACCATGGTCGATGGTATCAAAAGCCGCTGAGAGGTCTAGCAGGACCAGGATAGAGGAAAAGCCTCTATCCCGAGCCCTCCAGAGATCATCAACCAACGCGACCAATGCCGTTTCCGTGCTGTGCCCAGGCCGGAAGCCGGACTGGCGCGAGTCTAGATAGACAGTTTCTTCCAGGTGCTGAGGGAGCTGTCGTGCCACCACACTCTCAACAACCTTCGCAAGAAAGCGAAGGTTGGAGACAGGACGGTAGTTGGCCAA
>NW_015386382.1:1229880-1258854 GCF_001527695.2 Protobothrops mucrosquamatus | reverse complement strand
GATCCTCCGGATACGGCCCAAGCTCCATCAGGAACCTCTCAGGGTCCATCAGTCGCCTGGGACGGAACCATCTAGGCGGTTCCGTCTCCCTGTGGCGTGGGGGAGCGGTCCGGAAGTCCAACCTTAGGAGAGAGTGATCTGACCATGACAAGGGCTCAACAACTATCTCCCCTATTGTCAGATCATTCTGCCACTGGCCTGAGACAAAAATTAGATCCAGCGTGTGTCCATCCGTGTGAGTGGGGGCCTGAATTAATTGGGTCAAGTCCAAGGCCGTCATGGAAGCCAAGAACTCCTGAGCTACTGCCGACGTCTCACCCGCTGATGGAAGGCTGAAATCCCCCAAGACCATAAGTCTGGGGGTCCCAACCGCCACCCCGGCTATCACGTCTGATGAAATATAAAAAGCTCTGCAGAATCATGACGATCTTCTCATGCTATTATGAAAACATTATACGGTCTTCCAGGCAATATGGACTTTCGTGCTACACTGATAGTAGCTACATGGTGAAAGAGAATTTAAAAGACAAGAAAGCGATGCCACTTTTACCTGAATTGTTTGAGTAATTGATACATATTTGTTTGCTTTGCGGAGTTTGTACAGAGCCTATTGCTTCACGGTTTGAGATTTACAGAGTTTTTGCTTATTTGTTTTTATGATGTGAATTTTGAAATAGTAAAAAGTGGTGAGAATGATATGAAAAGCCACCTTGCAGAGGGAAAATGTTTTACTAATGTTATTTGTAAATAAATTTCTTCCAATACAAAATGTGTAAAAAAATATCGGTAGTCCTTGTTTAGCGACCAAAATTGCAACCAGCAGCTCTGCTAAGTAAAGCAGGCGTAAGTGGGAAATCATGTAACTGTAACTGTGTTTTCCCTTTCTTCACTTCCCCACCCTTTGAAATGCTCACCCTTGCCCGTGGTTTGAAATGGACAAAACTAATCAAATTCACACCTTTCACTTTTGTTTGTAGGGCACCAGCCACCATGAGCACACTATGCAAACAGCTAGATGTATTTTGTTTTGTATGATTTGTATGTTTCTCTTGTAATCCCTTCCTCTCTAATCCTCTGCATGAGGGAGAGAGGAAAAAACCAAGCCAGTCACAGGACAGAAATCATTTGGTATATATCTTTGGATTGGCATATACTTATTAGTAGCTTAGTTTATATCCTCTCTTTGGTGACCACCTTCTGTTCTAATGACATAGTCATAAGAAAAATGGTTGCTAAGTGAACGCATGATTGAGAGGGAAAAAATGCTGAGAAGATCAATGGTTGTTGCCATGTTGTGCAGATAAAGTTCTCTCCCACAGTGTCCTGGGCCTGATTCTCCCCCCCACTTTTTGCCCCTGTTGCAAGATGGAGAAATTGCTTAAACAAGCTATCTCTTCCTGAGCTGCTTCTCTCTGCAGCACAGCACTTCCCTAAAGTTCTAAGGGCAAGTTAATAAGATCAGCTCTATGACCTTAATTAGTTGACTAGACTGATTAAAATCTAGTCAGTTTCAAGAAGCAGAGAAAGGGAGTCCACCCTTTCTCTGTTTCTTGAAACTGACCAGATTTTAATCAGTTTCACACTGAAGGCTTCTGTTGTCTTCAATGTCACCCAGCTGCCATTTTGTCTAAGGTGGCACTAGAACCCATAGTCCCCATCAGAAACAGTCATGTTTTGCTCTTGTCTAATTTCCTTCAATAGTCATTCTAAAGTTCTATATTTCTATTTCAGTTCTATAACATGAGCACTTATTATTGTTTTAGTGGTGAGTCTAAAAGCTGGGAATCATGACAACTCACGTAACGCTGGAGGATGCTCTGTCCAACGTGGACCTATTGGAGGAGCTGCCATTACCAGATCAGCAGCCATGCATCGAGCCACCTCCATCATCCATTATGTACCAGGTAACAAATATTACCTCACAATCATACTTTAAAGTAACTCATCAACTCATGCTTTGAAGAGAAGAAAAAAGTTTGTCAATGGGGAAAATATTAGACAGTTCCAAGAGGCAGATAGAATAATGTGGAATAGGACAAGAAAACAAGAAGACTTAAAGAAGCAGGAAAAGAACGTGAATCATGGGATAGTTTGGCTATAAAGCTGTATCCTCATTTAGTGGCATGGAAACAAGTTAACGCCTCCTTGTACTCATATTTTTCCTCCTTCAGCAGTTTGGAAATGTTTGGTTCTTCTTTTAATTTACTACGAAGTTGTCTTGTTTGAATCTGGTGGAGAAATATTAGTGGAAATTATATAAACTGGCTTCTTTTGACAAATCAGTTAAAATTAGTTGTTGCACACACTTTTAAGAGGTACAAGCTTGGCTAAACGTATGCTTCTAATATCAAAATATGTTTTTGCTGTTATAATAAACAATCCATAGTTTATTATGGAACAGTTCTATTGTTTCTTCTTTAAGTTCAACAAATCTGTATATTGATATAATCCATAGCAATCCTTCTTAAAGTGTGATCCTAGGATCCCATCAAACAATTGTGAGAAGCTGTAGTATCAATGTCATTTCTACCAATGAATGCAAAATTTTAATAAGGTAAATACCAATAAATATAATCATAAAACAAAATGTTTTTTAAAACTTTTCCCTCTGGTTTCTGCACATGGATATCTGCATAGAGGGATTAAAAAGATGATTTTGTAGTTATGTATATACCCTAGTGATCAAATGATATATGAAGTTATCATTATATAATGCAATGTACACTTGATCTTAGCCAAACAGCCAAGTAGCTAAATCACTAAATCATTGTAAGGCTAATATTAATTTCCATTTTTATTCTTGCTTTTATTCTGATTTTATCTTATTGGTACAGTAGTACTGTTCACTGCCAGTTGTTTTTAATATTAAGATAGATACATACTTTACTTTCTGTAATCTGATAACTGTTTTATAGCTGCTTAAGTTTTTTTATGCATTACTTGTATCAAGTTTTATATTTTCCATTTTAAATGGTTGCACATGCCAAGATAACTCTTACAACAGGGCAATGGAAAATCTCTGAAAACAAATGAAAATGTAAATAGAATGTCTAACTCTTTCTTGATCTGCTTTCAGGCCAACTTTGATACTAATTTTGAAGACAGAAATGCTTTTGTAACTGGCATTGCAAGGTACATCGAGCAAGCAACAGTGCATTCCAGCATGGTAGGTATCAGCTGATCCAGAGCTGACTGAAGGGGATGCAGGGTCTACTGTTATGTGACAACTAGCGCTGTTATATTGTCCCATTGTGTTTCAGAATGAGATGTTGGAGGAAGGGCATGAATATGCAGTAATGCTTTATACTTGGAGGAGCTGCTCCAGAGCTATTCCCCAGGTAAGATGTGCAGTTAAATTGTAATCCACTTCAATCAGAGAGAAGTTTCTGTCTGCTATCAAGAAGAAATTGAAATATACTCTGAGAATGCTATAAGCTTCTCTTTTTCTTAGCAGACAAACTCTAATAACTTATAAGACCCAAGGAATAATAGTCTTCTTATGTTAATGCCATAACATATGGGCCACTATGACCAGCTTTTGACTACCAGTATTTCCAAAGAAACAAATCACTAGTACATGAACATTTACTCAAATAATGATTTTATTTCTTATTTAACCTACTATGGACAGCCAGCGTAGTGCTGGATTAGAGTGAAGACACATGTTCTAGTCTACACTTAAGCACAGAATCTGGTTGGGTGAATTTGAGCCAATCAATCCTAGACTGGGACGTTGATAAGCGTTTCACTACAAACTCACATTGGATCATTGTGTAGATTACACTGCATAATCTTAAATAAAGAGGCTTTCATCCTGCAGTTGTGACCTGGGACTTGATAGGTGGACAAAAATACCAAATACAGTCTAAGCATTTGGCTGACTGTGCAACCAACCATAATAATCTATTTTATGCTGTGTTGTAGTATTAAATGTATCTAGAACAGTATGCATAGCTAATAAAATAAGTACAAATACAAATATATGTGTTGTATAGACAACAAACACAATTATAGTAAGTAAGTAAAATGTAAGTAAAATGCAGTTTGGAATGAAGAGATGAGTTTTCAACAAGCTAAATATAAAAGACATAAAAGGATTTGGCTTGTGAATGCTATTCTTTGGCAAGAAAAATTAGGTATAAATTAACATAATAAATGAAGTAAGTATCAGCAACATTGGTTCATTCTAATCTAGAGAACAAATTGTGTAAAACGCATGATCGTGTAAATGGTGGAATATGATTCCTAGTACTAATTACTTTCTTATACTCTTCTCATTTTTCTCATTTATAAGCCTTTTATCTGACAACTGATTATGATAACTTCCTTTGTCCATGAAAGTCCATCCCATTCTTAAATTAGTTTCATCCAAAAAGTGCTCCAAGATGTTTTGTTCTTGGTACATTAGACTTTTAAAACTATCCCTTTAGAAATGATCTTGTCCATGAGGACGACTAATATCAAATTGTTATATTGACCTTCAGGTAAAGTGTAATGAGCAGCCAAACCGAGTAGAGATTTATGAGAAGACAGTGGAAGTCTTAGAGCCAGAAGTCACAAAACTCATGAAGTTCATGTACTTTCAGGTAGGTGTTCCAAATTCATGTGCTTCACTCCGGTCCCCTTCACCTGTTATTCTGGCCCACCCAGTTACTGTACAGATGAAAATATATCTTCTATTTTTTCTTGGTCCAGAGTTACCCTGTACTAAGATGGGTGGCCAACTAATTTGATAAATAAAATACCATTTTTGTAGTAAACCTACCTGAGGTATGGTGATTTTGCTAAGTGCTTAATATTGTTCATGTTCCCATATGGCATCTTATTTTGACTTAATTAGTAAAAGGGCAATATCTAAAATTATATGAACACATTTCTACTGATTGTATCCATTCCCATTCATATATACCTGTACACTTCCCAAACTTGTTTTGAAAGACATAATACTCTCCAAGAGGTAGATTTGATACTGTCGGGGAAAGCCAACATTCAGTCTGCTTGCTATTTTGTCAACAAATGAATGTTATTGGATGCCACACAGACAGTACTCAAGCTCTTGTTAATATTGGCTGACCTTTCCTTCTGCTTGCCTAAAAAGACTAGTTACACAGATGTGGGAAAACTGTTCTCTAATCTAATGTGAGGTTCATTGTGGTAGGTTTTGAAAGATGTTTAACTGCACCGCAAATCATAGTCCAAATAAGCAAACCCAAGGACATGACCCCAGATAATGAAAGCCTTTTAAGTTGGAAGATAATATGATAGAAACAGACTAAACTAAAAGTAACAGGAAAAATACTTTAAATACTACTTTATATTGAACACTATCGTAGCTGTGGGCTACTCAAAGCACATAAACACACATTTAGGGGATACCATAGAATAAAAATATTGTGGTGTGGTTGTCACTTTTTGCTTAATTGTGTCACATGAACACAATTCAGATACAGGTTCATTTTCCTTTCTAGTGTAAGTCTGTTTATCTATTAGCATATCTAAAATTAGGTTTTTAAAAGAATTAAACAAGAGGAATACAGATTCCAATTTCTTTCTTGAAATTCCTTTGTCAATTGAAGCCCATTTTTTTTCCAGCAGTCCATGTAATACAATTTTCAGCAAATGAAATTAGGTATGTGACTGCCAGGTAAAGAGGCACCATTCAGCTATTCTTTTCTCACAGGAGAAAAGTGTAGGTGTCCCAAAGGCTTTTGGGTTGATGGGTCTCCTTAAAAGTTTGACAATGTGCCATGGGCACTTTCCCGAACTGGTTCAAACTGAGGAAGATATTTGCTTAGCCACATTCTCTAGAGGAACACTAAATAAAAATGTCAATTTTCGAATAGGTCGTTTGGTGAGGCTTTAAAGAAAAAGCAAATAATCCAACTACCAAATGAAGAAAAAAAAATCAAAATCAAGGCCAGAGCTCCCAAAATTCATCCCCACAGTGTGGGGACAGCAGGCTAATGTGGATGCTAAGGAAAATATCTCCAACATGTACTTTAAAAAAAAATAGAAACGAAGAAAGCAAAATATGCATTATGCCAAAAGCAAAGCCAGGAAAAAATGCAAGTCAGCCACCACACACAAATCCATAAGGAAAACAGGGCATAAGAGCTGGTATACGAAAACAAATACTTCACAATGATACATTTAACATACCCAAAAGAAATCCTTCTTTTTCCATTTTCCAGACTCCTGGGATGCTTCTTAGTACTTCCTCTGCTTGTTTGGATTGTTTTCTGGCTATCACAATTTGGGCCAATTTCCATTTTTAGTTTCTTAGAATGCTTCATGAGGCCCGGTTTGTTGAGGACACTGGATCAACTAGATGAATAAACATCAACATCCCTTGTCTATGGAGATTCTCAGTCATCCAGGTCATAGTTATCCCAAAAGTGCTTTTCCACGAGACAACTGGATTTTCTTGTTTTTCTCTGAAGACGTTTCACTTCTCATCCAAGAAGCTTCTTCAGCTCTTCAGATGGGAAGCGAAACGTTTTCAAAGAAAAACAAGAAAGTCCAGTTGCCTCGTGAAAAAGCACCTTTGGGATCAACATCCCTTGACTCTTTAGGAGATGACAAATTCAAATTTAGACCAGAGCTGGTGGAATCCCATGTACTTAATAAAGCCTCATTTCTCACCAATTACTGGCAGTTTCTCCCCTTTTACTCCTTCTTTAAATTATTGCTGTCTTACTATTTCTTAGAGAAAGGCCATTGAACGATTCTGTGGTGAGGTCAAGCGTTTGTGCCATGCAGAGAGAAGGAAAGACTTTGTTTCAGAAGCATATCTACTGACCTTGGGAAAGTTTATCAATATGTTTGCAGTCTTGGATGAACTGAAGAACATGAAGTGCAGTGTCAAAAATGACCATTCTGCTTATAAAAGGTGAGATTCGTATGTATGTATGTATTTTATAGGGCGTATTGCTGGGATCTTTGGAAATATGGCCAGTGTTTTTTTTCAAAGTTAATAGTATTTAGTCATGGAATAGAGGCTTCTGAATCCTGTTTTGTGTCAAAATATATTTACGGTGAAGTAAAGATAATGAAACAGCATTATTGTAGTCCTTTTGTAGCCCCTTTTTATAAATCTGTGTTACTCAGCCATATGATGGCATCGTGTTCCAACTTATCAACAAAATTGAGTTTCTCTTATTTTTCAGAGCAGCCCAGTTTTTAAGAAAAATGGCTGATCCTCAGTCTATTCAGGAATCACAGAATCTCTCCATGTTCCTAGCAAACCATAACAGGATCACCCAGGTAGAATATTTTTTATCTTTTCTCACATAGTATAATACGTTAATAAATTTACTTTGACCTAACATGTATGCTTTGGTCTCCAATTCTAAGGACACAGTACATCATAAGAAGTATTTACAACCATAAGGCCTTATTTGTATTTGGGACTTTTGTTTTATTAAATGCAAGTTGTTACATGGGAAATCAATCATCTTGGACTATTTATGAAGCCCTGTGCATTATGAAATAAATATAGGTGTCACTTGTACAACTTCATTCGTCAACTCCATGAAATAGCAAACACCGTGCAAGGCTTTTAAACACATTTCCATAGCAACCAAATACTGTGGTTTTTATCTATACAACAGATGCGTTCACACACACATACAGATACATACACACACACACACATACACAAACAAATGCACAAAATCAGGAATACACCCTGCTAATAATCATTTGGCATGATCCATTGAATTTCCTGTCTCTATTCCATTTCAGCAGAAGAAAATATATATAGCTCAGGGTTGAACTATGGAGTTCTTGGTGTTTCTGGGCTTGATTGTTTGCTTACAGACATTTCATTATCCAACTAGGTAACATCATCAATGTGATGGAGAGTAGGGTGTGCTGCCTCTTTATGTATAGTAACTTGCCCTGTCCAGTTTTTTATTTTTTGCAGGAGGGAGATGTTTGATAGAGATGGGGAAACAGAGAGCACCAAGTACTCCACTCTGTTCCTTTTTTTTTTTTTACACAAACATTTAAATTATTGCTTTTGCAGCCTTTGTTAGCAACTAACTTTCGCAAGCTACTACATGTAGAATTGGTTAGTGCAGAAGTCAAAAGCATTGCCTCTTTAAAAAGAATGGTGGTAGCAGAAATACATCAGGAGTAGGCAGATGATAGGATATAGTAGCTATAGGAAAAGAGAGGTTTAATCTTTCTATATCAGCCTTAGTTACATTGAGACTCCTGGGAAAAATGCAGCTCCTCTCTCTAGCAGTTTTGTTGCTGTTGGCATTGCTGCACACATGTTTCTACACTGCATACAACTATTTAGAGCAAAGGTAGTATTTGATGTAAGCAGTACTTACTTAAGTTAATTCATTGCTTATACACAGCAAGAAAGATGCTAAATTAAACTTTACAACCTTTCATTTTGTTCTCACTGAAAATTAGTGAGGGTCTTGTGGGAATTTTTTTTAAGTGCCTGCATCAGCAACTGGAAGTGATCCCTGGTTATGAAGAACTGTTGGCTGATATTGTCAACATCTGTGTGGATTACTATGAAAACAAGATGTACTTGACACCCAGCGAGAAGCATATGCTCTTAAAGGTAATTTCTTTCAATTCTTCACAAATGTCTTTTAGCCATCTCAGTTTTTCCCAAGTACTTTGTGATGTCTATTTTCATGATGCATGCCTTGGGGGGGGGGGGTTGGCATTTTTTTCTCTTTTTAGATTGTATACTTCTTGAATACATTTTTTCTTTTTCTTTCTTTCAAACAGTAACTATTAAATGACTGTAACAAACATTCAGATGCTGCTTTTATACTTAGATTTTAACTTCTCTATGAAAAGACAACTTCTGGATTATTAAAAGGAAGATTTAAAATTATTAAAAGAACATACATTAAACAAAAGTCTTTTTCAGAGTCAGCTTGAAAATCCTTCTTTCTTTATATAAGGTTGGAAGCCTATGGGTCAAAGAAAGCCCCCAATCTTTGTGTGTGTGTGTGTGCACTTTCTACAAAGTATTGCATTTCCAGTGCAAATGGAAGATGTATAAGCAAGCCAGGGTAAAATATCTTTACATTCAGAGAACAGCTGCCAGTATGAGTGGACAATACTGACTAACTGGGCAAATACTTTGAAGCAATTTAAGGAAATTTGTACTTCCTACAAAGGAAAATTAAAATGTATTTTAAAAAAATATCTAAGATTACATTTAGTTTGTGACTAACCATAACATGATATTTTTTTAAAATTGAAAATTTGTTCATGGAATATACTCTTTTTCCTTCTTTCAAATAGTAACTATTAAATGGGTCAAGCATTCAGATGTTGCTCGTATTTTTCTTTTAGGTGATGGGTTTTGGTCTGTATCTGATGGATGGAAATGTCAGTAATATTTACAAATTAGATGCCAAGAAGAGAATCAACCTCAGCAAAATTGATAAATTCTTCAAGGTCAGTGTCTGGCTTGGCTCTGGTTCATGACTATTTCCAGAAGAACCCAAAACTATCTGTATTGGTACTATCTAGAGATAAAGCAAACACAGAAGAATTTAACATGCTGGAACCAAAGGTGTGATTGAATCGCAAACATCTGAATATTTTACTGCTGCATAATTGAAAATTTTAAGCAATTAAGGGGTTTTATTTTGTGTGTTTTAACAGCATGCTAATATTTCTGCAAAAAAAATGTTCTGATAAAATCAGATTCATGCAAATTAATTCCATATCTACCAGATTTCACCTCTGCACAATAAACTCTAACAATCAACATCAGGGCATGCATCATAGACAGGAATTCTTCTGTTTCTTCTTCAGGGAAAACCTTGTTCCTACAGTGGATATAGCTACTGTACATATTAGGACAATAGGTTGATCATCTTTTAGATAGTGGTGATTTTTTTAATGGAGTGTGAGTTACAGTGCACAAGCTTGTCCATTCAGATACTTTTGTTTTTAGTTTTCATTTTTTAAATTAAATACAGAAAACAAAGAAAAAGAGAATGCACAAAATTACATCAGAAGGAGGGAACTAAAACAAAAAACAAAAATATACAGGGTGTGCATATTTATAGATACGCATACATCAATAAATGGAAACTGTGGCATCCATTCAGGTACTTTCTGAGTAAAATTAGGTGTGGATAGAGGGAGAAGAAAGAAAGTCCTTATGGAATTCACTGTAATGGCTGATTGTAAAACACATAATTTGATTGGTTCTTTTTTCTGATTTACTTCCCTCTGTCCCTTCTTTTTAAAAAAAATTCAATTGTGCATTATTCTCAGCCCGGTACCAAACTTTTAAAAACATGGTAATGCTAACTTTGACTCATCTCCGAGAGTTAAGAAGGGATGGAGCTGCTGAGAAGTCATGCTGTATTTTCTGTTCTATAGTACAACAGTGAAAGCTATCCAAAAATGCCAAGGCTGTGGAAGAGACTAAATTGCGAAGTCTAAAAAAAAGTATCTCAAAAAAATATATCTCCAAACAGATGCACCAGAGAGGCCATCGAAAGTTAAACTCAACTGGAGAGAAACTTTATCATCATTTATTTTATAAACTAAAGCTAAACTGCATAAAAAGTGTTCTGATTGTTTCACTCTTGCTTGATTTATCTATTAGCAACCAGATCAAGCAACAGCGAGTGGTTTTAGATAACAGATTTGTATAAATACAGTATATTACCTGCTGATCTCAAAAATGTCCAACCTAGAATTTGCTATAGGTTTTGCCAAGAATATTTGGACTGCTTAGAATAGTCGGACCTGCTTGTAGGTAGAAATTTCAACCCATCTTAAAAAAATATGACTACTCAACTGTAAAAACTAGGTATCAGTCGTGTGTACCTCTTGTATCAGCATGAAAAAGTGTCTGGCCATTTTGCCTGCTTCTTTCAAAAGACAGAATTTATTACGGTACTCTTTCATACTGTGGTGCGTTTTAAACAAAGGATGTAGCATTTCTGCTGCTTAAAAATTTTGGAGAAATGAAAGGGGATCGTTCATAATCATTTACGATTGTTTGCAGAAGTTTTAAAGTTTCCAAATAGCATCTGCTGTACATAAGTGGCCAAACATAGTTCCTATTATCAGGGCAACAGATTTTTGCTGTGAACCTTGAGGTGCCCTCTCCAGTGGCTCTTTTTACAGCAATTCAATCTGCAGCATTGCTAAATGCTTGTTCTTGAAAATTCATTAAAATAAATGCTTTCCATTGTTAAGTTGAACTCAAAAACTACATTGTAGCTGCATGACCTCTAATTACTAGTTACTAACATTCTACCTACTGCTGTTCAAACATAATAATGTGTTTCATTTAGTAAATAAAGGAAGACAACATCTTTTGGTAAATATTATCTATTATCAGGCTAGTCTTGGCCCACCAGCAAGGTCAATTGCTAAGGATCTTGTTTAATTAAATAAACAGATTTTAAACTGAGGTATTTGTATACTTGTTCGACTTTACCATACCTTGAAGCTATTGCCAAGTTCCAGAAAGTATTCCACAGTTCACGCACATCCCTGTGAATGAAATCTACATGTTAACTGATTTACATGTTTCATTTTTCCTCTTGCAGGCAGAGGTTAAAGTGATTTCCTGCATTTCTGGAAATTATGGAAATTAATTAATTATGGAAATATTAAATTTAAATTAATTTCTTCCATAAACTTAATATTTGGAGTACAAGAATTTCAAAAGTGACAGGTACCCAAAGTTTATAGTCCTCATTATCACATGAAGGCCACTTGATTCTTGTATCTGTTTAAAAAATAGTGTTAAATCTATGCCAAGCATAGTGTAGAGCTATTCTAAAACGTATTAAATATCTGAGTTAGATTCTATTTTCTTCAGTTACCCAATACCATTTCCATATACAGGTAGTCCTTTTAACCCACAGTAATTGGGATTGCTAAGCAATGCTATCATAAAGCACAATATCACATGACTATGCCAAATTACCTCAGCAATTCTGGCAGTCCCAGTTGCCCTTGTTAGGCTAATCCCACATGGTTGCAATGTCCCACCGTCATGTAGTCGCCATTTGTGATCTCCTGCCAACTTCCCCATTGACTTTGCTTGTCTGAAGCTGGCAGTGAAGATTGCAAAATGTGAACATATGACCGCAGAACGCCGGAATGTCATAATTGCAAGTTGGTTTCCAAATGCCCAAATTGTGATCACTTGATCATGGGGCCTCTGTGGTGGCCACTACTATGAGGACTAGTCACAAGTCTCTCCCAACTCTGTTGTAACTTTGAATGGTTGCTGGATGAATGACTATTAAATGAGAACTATCTGCAGTTTAAAGATTTTACTTTAGCAAAATCATCATCATCATCATCATCATCATCATCACCACAGTAAAAGCAATCCTAGATCTGCCTCTTTAAATATAAGATCTATAATGTGTTAGTAATTGGCTGCTAATTGATTGATTCAACATTGATGATGTAGTTCATAGTATGCTATTTGGGTAGAGTGAATGGTTCAAACAAATCACTGTAATCAAAAATATACTGTGGAGAAGGATGGAAATGAGAAATCACTTTTTCAATAGAGATTCTCATGCATCAAGTCATGGTTGTCTCATGCGTGCTTTTTCCAAAAGGCAACTGGACTTCCTCTGTTTTTTCTCGAAGACTTTTCACTTCTCATCCAAGAAGCTTCTTCAGTTCTGAACTGAAGAAGAACTGAAGAAGCTTCTTGGATGAGAAGTGAAAAGTCTTCAAGGAAAAACAAAGAAAGTTCAGTTGCCTTTGGAAAAAAGCACAATTGGGAGAAGTCACTTTGTTGAACAAAATTTGACCATGTTTAATCCAGGAGCACTCCTTGAAGACTGTAGTTTCCTTTTAGGAAAAAATCTGATGTTGTATGAAATTGATATTCTATTGTTTTTGTCAATAAAAATGGGCATATAATGTCAAATTATTTTTAAGAAATAACCTTTACTGTTAGGTTTTTCAAACATGACTATTTAAGGCTACCATATTTGGGTTGCAAAATCTAGATGCTCATTAAATGGCAGCAAAGATTCAGATTTTTGCAACCTACAAATGGTAATCCAAGATTATTAATAAATTCATGTAATTGCTTCAAGTGAAGCATATTATCATATACTAAAAACTTACCAAAGGTAAATTTCCTTTCTCGCTGGCCAAAGCTATTTTCATTTTTAATAATCTGAGCCAACTGAGAAGACTTGGCTTCATATTTAATAAACGAAATATGTGATTCAAGATTTGTAATGAGAATAGAAATCCTGTCTTCCTGTCTGTATAATAAGCTTCTACATGTGTTGAGATTCATGGCTCAGCATGGTAGCAGGAGGCAAAACAGAAAGTAAAAATGTGAAGATATATTTCCTGTGTCAAAGTGATCATAGTTAGGATGACCGGGTGCAAGAGAATTTAATGCTCATGCACTTTTACTAATTCTGCTGACATTCCTCTTCTAGGCAGTTATTAATGCAATAGAGGTTCTGCCCTCAGTGAACTTGGCCAGATGATTTAGAGCCACTGTTTTGTTTTCACATGATAGTACTACAGGTAATCCTCAACTTACAACAGTTCATTTAGTGACCGTTCGAAGTTACAACGGCACTGAAAAAAGTGACTTATGACTGTTTTTGATACAACTGTTGCAGCATCCCCATGGTCACGTGATCAAAATTCGGATGCTTCGGAACTGCCAGGTATTTATGACGGTTGCAGTGTCCCAGGGTCACGTAATCACCTTTTGCAACCTTCTGACAAGCAAAGTCAATGGGAAAACCAGATTCACTTAACAATCACGTAACTAACTTAACAACTGCAGTGATTCACTTAACAACTGTGGCAAGAAAGGTCTTAAAATGGAGCAAAATTCACTTAACAAATGTTTTGCTTTCTGACAGAAATTGTTGTAAGTTGTGGTTGTAAGTCGAGGACAACTTGTATTCCTCACACTAGATGCCCTGAAACATGGCTGCTTCTTTCTAACAGATATCATTGAGAAGATTAACCTTCTCAAGACCATTAGTATTTCTTTTTCAATGTGGCCCCCACCACCACCACTTCATGAACTCAAGAGTGTTTCAGTGTACTATATTGTAAGAGAAAGTGTGGTTTTTCGAACAAACCTAGCATTCAGAAATCCTGCAGAGGTAGTTTTCAAAAGGACTGATGCCCATGCAAAATGATGATGAGATTGCTCACTAAAAATTGTGCTGACCTGATTTGAATCGTCACAACAACACATATTTCTGGGCTTCATGAAAATTCACCAACTATTTTGCTCCTCCATATATTGTTTAGGAATACTCTTTCAGCCTTTTAGCCCCCTCTGGTGGTTAGATACTCCTTTACTCCACACGTCACACTCATACCAAAGGAAGCCTCTTTACCTTCTTTAAACCATTTCTTGTTTTTTCTTCCAGCAGCTGCAGGTGGTTCCTTTATTCGGCGATATGCAGATAGAGCTGGCCAGATACATTAAGACCAGTGCTCACTATGAGGAGAACAAATCCAAGTGAGTGCCTGCCATAATGTCTCTTGGCTTTGGTGTGTCTTAGTCTCCTCTCCCACTCGTGTGTAAGATCACTGCGTGATTGCCTGTGAGCCTGTGTCCGAGTGGTTAAATGATTGAACATACGAATGAGTGCTTTGCTAAGGATGTATGTCACCATATAAATTTCTTATTTTCTCTTTGCTGTATCTTGAAAGACACTGATTCTATCAATACAGTTAAATGTACCTTACCTCCCTGAAATAAACCAATTCTTCCTTGGTTCCCTAGCTAGGTCCCCCAGTAAGCCCTGAAAATGAAATGAAGAAATAACTCGTGCAGACAGTGCTGTCTTTTAAATGTTGATTCCTCAAGTACTGCCATCTTTGAAATTGAATGTTCTTCAACCTTAATCTCCCTTCCCTGGTATTTTCCGGTTCTTAGACGTCCCAACATCCCAGGCTGTGAGTTTGAACTGATGGAGTGCCTAAAAGCCCCTATTTTTTGATTTACTAAAGAATCAATTCAAGAATAACTCTAGAATTGCTCTGAAGATATAATTAAATCAGATTGTTTTGCCCTTGAAGTGGCAGTCCAGATCTTTTGGGACCTTTCTCTGCTTGGCTACACAGAGATTATTATCTTTTGATGACAAATCCAGGCATGCAGCTGTTGAAAACTTATACCAAATATAATTCTGTTTTATACCAACAGTTTCCAAGCTCAGTGAACTCTGGCTACCATTCAAAATTCCTGCGTTCCTAGAGTTTTCCCCTAAGTCAGGGAGATTTTGCTCCTAAATTTCAACTTTCTTACTTACTCCTTGCTATTTCCATCGTAATTTCAGCTTAAAATCTCATCCAGTCCTTTGGGTAGTGAGGGATGTAGATTTACCTTCCTCAAGCTTCCTCAAGCTTTCATAATGTTCACCAGTCAGGTAGCTAAATATCTCTAAATAGCAAAGTGCTCATAAATTATAGCCATGAAGATGTGTCTTTGGGGATACAGGGAAGAACTGAGAGCAGATCAGTAATTTGCACCAAGAGTTTATGTGTATGCATGGAGGCCAATATCTGAATACTTGTGTGTATAAGAAAGTACTGACTGAGCGGTTTTGATGAAGGTGGAAATAAATGAATGATTGGATTTGTGCAAGTATGTATATGTGAAATATGCTTATCTGGCTGAAAAATGGATATGGGTGTTAATGTATAGGAGTGATGATATACACTGGCAATATATTTGCATATATTAAATTCAGTGTCTGTACTTGTATG
Source organism: Protobothrops mucrosquamatus (assembly GCF_001527695.2). NCBI lineage: Eukaryota > Metazoa > Chordata > Lepidosauria > Squamata > Viperidae > Protobothrops > Protobothrops mucrosquamatus. The sequence continues at coordinate 1,243,113 of NW_015386382.1, read as the reverse complement.
TTGACTGTTATTTGTTTACATGCTTGACGGTTGTGAATGTAGGTATGAATGCTCATACTGTGAACGTGTATGTAACCGAGTGTGCCTGCTCTGGGTAGTTTTTATCCACATTTTTTCAATTGGATAGAAAATCCTCCAGAGCATGAACACAGCACTCTATCTGTCCAAAAGGATTCTCAGAATGGGCTTTAGGCAAGACAATAAAAGAAATGTAGCATAAACTCTAATTACTTCCAACTAGAATTGTTTTCAGTGGAATTGTTCATAGGGATGAATGTGGATCTTGGAGAGCGTTTTTAGTGATAGCTTAGAGGGGAGTTATTTATTTATTTATTTATTTATTTATTTATTTATTTATTTTATTTTATTTCATTTCATTTTGAAGCTGCCCAGCTCCCCCTACAAGGATCCTGGTAAATGAAATCACAATTAAGGGTTAAATTATGACCACCTCTCTTGATATGGAATTCTAGTAGGCAATGCTGTCCCCCTGTATTTCAGGCAGCCTCCCCTGTAGCTATTTCTAGTCATGAAGGGTAAGTGTTGCAGTTCAATTTATTGCAAGACGTAAGTCCAACTATACCGAAGATCACAAATTTGATAAAAGCATTGCTGCATGCCTTTCAGTTGGCAGCTTCACTTTCCATTTCACTGCACAACATGGTGACTTTATTTTGAGATAATTACCAAGATTCGAACCAAATAAATAGTTTCGGTTTCTCAAATTTAGATCACAAGGCCAGCAGTCACAGAGTTATTGCTAATAAAAGACAAACACTAACTACTACAAAAAAGAAATCAAGTTATAATTGGATTTCATTACTGGAATTTGTGGTGTTCGTTGGGTGCATATTTATTTCGTTTTATGGTATCTGACTAATGGCTTCCATACTACATAAATTGTGTATGTTGTTTCTCACTCATCATTCTAACCTTTACTCCTATTGCCAAAATAAGTTGGATTTTAAACTCAGCCCAGTCCATGGAAGTATTTAACAATGTGTGTTTAATCCCATTTCTGATCTATCCTACTACATCCCAATAATCAAACTGTAACCTATTTTTTCTTCTCATCTTTACTTACTAACAATTATTTACTTATTCAGTTTCTAAGCAGACCCAGTATCGCCTCCTGTGCCTCTTTCTCCTACCTTGGAGAAGAGATTATGAACACTAACTTGGCTGTACAACAATTGTGGGGTTTTTATGTTCCTGCACATTCATGCCCTTCTTTTCCTTTTTGTCTCTCTAATTCATTTCCATCCTTGTGGTGAGATGTAATTAACTGTGTTTTTTTTCCCTTGTATGGCCTTTTAATTTTGTGTAATGGACTAGATTATATATGGCAGGCTGAGCTAGTACAGCAAAATATCTGATCACCACTGATAACCTGTTGATGATTTCTTTGGGGGAAGCAGTACATTGAAAGGGTAAGAGTAAAGCATTGGATTTCTGAACACCTGGAAATACAATAGGACCTAATCATCACTGTCAACGTAATTAAGAGAATTCCATCTACTTCAATATAACCAAGGAGATCTAGTCCCAGAAATGAGATTTTAAAATATCCTACTCTTTCCAAATAAGCTGCAAATTTTGAATAGAAAAGTTGGCACTTCAGATAGTCTGCATAAATACTCCTTACTGACATTTACCTAGAAGACTAGTTTCTTTGCTACATTTATGAATAATTTGTGGTCATGTAAAGAAAGAAGGAATGAATGGCTAAGTTCAAACTTCATAGAAAACCATGTTAAAGATGTGTCATTATTGATGTCATCTTAAACTGAGAAATGATGAACCTGTAACTAAGACTTAGAAATTCTAATTTGAGGATTTTATAAAACACTTGTTCATTTGTTACTCACTATGATTCTCTGTGTTATCTGAATAGATGAATCATAGCTTAGACCTTGCACTGGGAGCCAGGAAAAGGAAACTATTCTAAACTATGTTTTGCTATTATTTTTATGGTTGCCAGATGTATCAACTGGCAACCATATTTATTTATTTATGGTTGCCAGTTGTCCCTTATTTATTTCCTAATTCCCTTATTTATTTCCTAATTCAATTTTTAACTTTTTAATGTCCTGTATTGGCATAAACCTAGAATGTTATAAATATATGTTAAATAGATCCTACTTTTTGATTCTAGACATCTTTTCCTTATATACTTTTGTTTACAATATATATAGTTTCTTAAAGACCAGTTCTCAAATTCTGTCATGCACTTATTGACTGAATAATTCCGTTTGTCATCTATGGATCTGCTACTTTTACCCCAAATGTAAAACAAGTAAAATAGACATATCGCATATAGGAAAAATTATGAAATTAAATAACACATCTGCCAACAATTATAGTTTTTAGTTGTCAGTTACTGGGTGAGGATCATATCAAAAGACATTGGACCAAATGAGGTATTAGTAGACCATTGGAGCAAAGTTATCTTGAGTAATAGCTATAGGTTCAGGAATGAGTGTTAACTTAAAGACATTGATTTTCTGCCCAGATGGACATGCACTCAGAGCAGCATCAGTCCACAGTATAACATATGTGAGCAGATGGTACAGATCCGGGATGATCATATCCGGTTTATCTCTGAACTTGCTCGCTACAGCAACAGTGAGGTAAGCTTCCATGAAGGCATGTGTTGCACAATCCATGTGTGAAAGAATAAATGTTGAGTGTGTTCTATGGACAAATCAGGATTGCTGCGATTCTGTGTTTGATTAATGGTGTTGGAATGCAAACAGCTTGCCTCTTGGAGATTCTGGTGTTGAATGTCCAACTCTTGTCTATTCCAACCAACAGCATCTCTCCAGATATTCAGAGTAGAAAGATTTTCCTCATTCAAAACCGTGTAACTCTCTCTGTTCTTCTATATCATAGATATATTCTGCCGTCCAATTCTTATTTACTATTTTGTATAGAAAAGTACATGATGCAATATCCCAGGGCCATGTGCAGTCCTAGCACACCCTGTGTGCTACCTGCAAATTTTTTCAAAGGTTGCCTTTAAATTATAAGTTTTTAAATTTAGATGGTGGTGAAAAATATTAAAAAGTAATCTTTGTAATTCTGTTTTCAACTCAACTTAAATATTGGTTAAACCGAATTAGTCTTTGTTCAGACTCCATCTACTTATTTGAATTGTGGATCCACTATACCATTGAAGAATAAATATGAATCTCCTTCTGAAAACAATTAAGAATCCCTAGGTGTTCCTAGGCCTCCCAAATTCCAAATTGTATCATGCTTTTAGTGCTTTCAGATGATGTACTGTTGAGTGCTGTTTCAACCCAGCACCTGTATAGCTTGGATATCTACAGCCTTTCCCATTTCAAAGTTAAAAAACATTCACAATTAATCAGTGGGCAGATGATCGCCTACACAATAGAGGGCGCTATACTACACAACTATACTACACATATATGAACCCAAAGGAGAAGTTATCCTAGATATTCACTGTTCGTCAAAATGTCTGCAAAAGAATTCATTGAAAGTTGCAATAATTAAGAAATTCAGGTGCATTTTTCTGCATTTTTCTCTGTTTGAAGATCTTCCTAGTTTTATCTGAACGTGCAGGAAACTGGATGAATTTAGATAGTTCAGTGTTATCTTTGAGCTATATTGTTTGGGATACGTAGCTGAAGGGCTAGAATATGAAAATGATTGGAGGAATCATTTCACTTTGATGTCAACCATCTGTGTATTTTATCTCAACAGCATTCTAGCAATTCTGGATTTGTAAGCCACCCAGATTCATTGATTGAGATGGGCGGTTATAGAAATTGAGTAAATAAGTCAATCAATTAATTTGTCAGTTCTTCTCCTCATTATCTGCCCATTGATTAACTCTTGTTGATGAATGTTTGCAATTTCTTGCCCAGTTAATGAAAATAGCAACCTGAAGCAACTACAGGAAAAGATTCCTGAGTGAGACAGATGCCTGCTCTTTTTCCAGGTTGTAACGGGCTCAGGACTGGATAGTCAGAAGTCAGATGAAGAATATAGGGAGCTTTTTGACCTGGCTTTACGGGGACTTCAGCTTTTGTCCAAGTGGAGTGCACATGTGATGGAAGTGGTAAGTATTATTTTTTTCTGATAGATTTATTTGCTGAGTTTTAAGGTAAAGCTGCCTTCAGTGTAAGCCAGAGTCTTGAACAAGTTTTAATTTACTTTCCCTCTAAAGCATGCAAAAACCGAAGAGTTATTTAAAGATGCACGTGCCTGTTTACAAAACCTAACTTAAAGAAAACAGAATCTACATATATTGGAGAAATTATGATATAGGCTGAATTTAGGTTTTTTTCCCCCAAGAAATCAGTGTGTTGGATTTTTCCAACTGGATTTTTCTGTTTTTTCTTTTCTCCTTGAAGTATTCTTGGAAGCTGGTCCATCCCACTGATAAGTTCTGTAACAAAGATTGTCCAGGCACTGCTGAAGAGTATGAGAGAGCTACAAGATACAATTATACCAGTGAGGAAAAGTTTGCTTTTGTGGAGGTAGGTGGCTGTATCCCTCATTTTTGCACCAGGGTAGATAGTTTCCTTGAATGGGATGACTCAAACAATCTTGTATTGAAATGGAATATCGGAGGATCCAGACGTTGCCGTCTTCAGTTTACAACTGTCCTGTTTTCTCCACTTGTTCTTGTATTGTTTTTCTTAGCAGAGAAAGTCCACTCGAATCCAGGGCTTCCAGGGTAACAGTGGAAGAGAGCCTTTGGAATGTAGTCCTGAGATTCCATGCAGATGGGCATGCTGTAGTTAAAAGAGCCACACTGACTATTTTTATTCTACTAGGTTATTGCTATGATCAAGGGCCTGCAAGTGCTCATGGGTCGCATGGAGAGCGTCTTCAACCAAGCTATCAGGAACACGATCTACGCTGCTCTGCAGGACTTTGCTCAGGTGACTCTGCGAGAGCCTCTGAGGCAAGCGGTCAGAAAGAAGAAAAATGTCCTCATCAGGTAACTTAATTGGATTCAGTGTCGATTCCTAGAAGCTTTGTAAATACATGGACTCTAATTATTATTTTTCTGCACGTGTACACCCAGAATTAAATTAGCATACATGTTTCTAAGTGCAGGATTGATTCCATGCATGGCTTACAGAAAATGCCAGGCTGAATCTATAGTATTGCCGATTAAAAGGTAGAAAGGTTGGGAAGTACTTAGGCTGCAAGTGTAGAAAACTGGAGGAAGAATAAGCAGTTCCTGGTTAGGTGGATCAATGGTGTCAAGCAAGGCATTTTCAAATACTTGCTGTCCCCAAGAATTTGTATTTAGAAAATCAACTTTCCAGACAGAATCCACATATGCTGGACATTTGGCCAGTAATGTCTCTCTCTTTCATAGAGAAGATCTTGGGAGAACGTGGATTATAGTCATGTCTCTTATAACCAAGAAGCTTTTGCGGTTGTGCTTTTTAGTTTTCTCCAGCTTCTATCGGCTGTTTGGTGGCAGCAGAGCCTCAGATAGAAAGTCCATACAGAGAATGCTAAGGACAGCTGAGAAGATCATACAAAGCTAGCTTCCTGGTATTCAGGATGCTACTTATAAGCGCTATGTGCTTAGAGCTCAAAGCATTGTGAGAGACCCCACACACCTACTTTACAGTCTGTTTCTGTTGCTCCCCTCTGGGAGGAGGTTTCGAAGTATTTGTAGCAGAACTTTGTTCCCTATGGCATCTGTCTGGTAAACTCGCAAGATTCGTTTTTCTCGCAATGCACATGTATAAATAACCTGAACTAGACTGTTGTTTCTCTGTGTCATATAATATATGTGGGTATATGCATAATTCTGTATTTATTTTTGTCATATTTATGTAGTGTATATCAGAGGTGGTGACCTTTGAGAGCTGAATGCAATGAAATTTCATTTTAATGTATGCCGATTAGTGTACATTCAAAGTGAGAATATGTCATGGTTCCAATAGATGAGACAAACTAAAACAGAACTCTGAGGCTTGAGGTTTCCTTTAAGAACATGTTTATTGGCTACAAAGTATCGTCACTGTCAAAAGTGAAACCAAGACTAAAGTTCCCTCCAAAAAGTAACAGTATTACAAAGTTAAACTTCCAACCCCATAACCTATGCAATCAACTACGTTTCCTAATAGAATAGTTTGGTGGGCTTTCTAACAGAAGGCTCAGCCCCCCAGTCTAATGAACAGAAATGGCCTAGGTTCCCACGGGACAGAGAATTATTTAAGCTAGCAGAAAAATTCCACCATTCCCGTCCCATCCTGGTGGCAACCGAAAACGAGCCAAATGGGTTCATTCAGGTTCATTGCAGAGTTGACACAATAATTATTATTCTATTCTATTCTATTCTATTCTATTCTATTCTATTTTCATTCAATAAACTATCAGAACATTTTGTTTCTCCTATTCTCACCACCACCACCGCTTCCAGCAACGCACACAATCTCTTTGTCTGTGTATATGAATGTGTGTGTATGAATGTGTGTCTGTAAATGAAGACAATCTTCATTCATCTGCTGCTTTATACTGAATGGATTAGCAACTGAAATTAGTCTTTTAATGTGATATGTGATGTTTAACACTTTTACATGACAAAGTAGTAGAGCTTTTCTGTATTAATTAGTGTTGATGCTATCAGGTTTGTATGATATCCCTAAAGCGTCATGCAGTACTTACATAGTTATATTTGTACTTCATATTTAAGTTGATTATTTAGGCTTAGCTATAAACACAGCAATTCAGCACAATGATAGATCCGCTCTTCACCTTCCCAGTGTTCTTCAGGCAATTAGAAAGACAATCTGTGATTGGGAGGGAGGACGTGAGCCTCCAAACGATCCCTGTCTGAGAGGGGAGAAAGATCCCAAAGGGGGTTTTGATATCAAAGTCCCACGACGAGCTGTTGGGCCTTCAAGCACCCAGGTATGTGTTTCTTTATTAAGAAGATGCAGGTTAATTTATCAACCAGATGTTTAGAATAGGTGTTTTTTTTATTATACTGTTCAGTTTCACACTGAAAAAATAAAGACTCAGCTTTCCATCCTTCCGAGGTCGGTAAAATGAGGACCCAGATGTTGGGGGCAATATGCTGACTCTGTAAACCGCTTAGAGAGGGATGTAAAACACTGTGAAGTGGTATATATTATAAATCTAAGTGCTATTGTTATTGCTATGTTGATATGTTGAGGCTCTAGAAAGAGTGCAGAGAAGAGCAACAAAGATGATTAGGGGACTGGAGGCTAAAACATATAAAGAACGGTTGCTGGAGTGGGCTATATCTAGTTTAATGAAGAGAAGGACTAGGGGTGACATGATAGCAGTGTTCCAATATCTCAGGGGTTGCCACAAAGAAGAGGGAGCAAAGCTATTCTCCAAAGCACCTGAAGGCAAGACAAGAAGCAATGGATGGAAACTAATCAAGGACAGAAGCAACCTAGAACTAAGGAGAAATTTCCTGACAGCTAGAACAATTAATCAGTAGAACAACTTGCCTCCAGAAGTTGTGAATGTTCCAACACTGGAAGTTTTTAAGAAGAGATTGGACAACCATTTGTCTGAAGTGGTATAGGGTTTCCTGCCTGAGCAGGGAGTTGGACTAGAAGACCTCCAAGGTCCCTTCCAACTCTGTTGCTCTATTCTATACTTTTTGGCGGTCACTTAACATGTGCTGCAAAAAACTATCATAAAATGGATTGGTCATATGATCCGCCAGCTTTACGACTGTCACATCTTACAACTGTACCGGGAAGTCTCCATTACAGTCATAACTTAAATATCACCTGTATTCTATTATTTATCCACTTGTACATATCAGGGACTTCCTTTCTCCTTTGAAACAGATTGTTATGACTGTAATAGTAGTAGCAAACCTTCTGTGTTCCAAAATAAATCTGCTTTTCCACTGAGATCAAGAAGGGAAATCCTGTTGAGATTCCCATCTCCAAGTGAATTCCACCTTTCAGATTCCTTTGAGCAATAGTACATCCTCAATAGTACATCCTCAGCTGTGGAATAGCTGATATGGACTGACAACCACCTCTCTTCTCAGTTTCCAGTGAATGTCAATAATGTTCTCAAGTTACAACCACAATTGAAACTGGAATTTCAGTCCTAAATTGTGACAGTTGTAAGTCAAGGTACCCATGTGACTAGACCTGATTTTACAACCATTTTTATGGGGAGCTCATTAAATGAATCATATAGTTGTAAGGGCTAACTCTTTCTCCCGAATGTATGGTTTTTGCCAGAAACCAATGTACAACATCAGAAGCTGGCAAAAAAAGAAGCAAATCATGGTCACATGATTGCAGGATGCTGCGACCAGTCATAAATGGAAACTAGCTGCCAAGTACCCGAAAGTGGTCATGTGACCAACAGGGGAGCAGTGTGACATTTTATGACAGCACATTCCCAAGGCCCTTATAAACATTGTAACTCCAAATTGTTGTTAAACAACTGGTATTAAGTTGAAGATTACCTGCACTATTATTTGTACATGATGAGTATTATTACTTACAAAGGGATTACTGTAATAACAACCATCAGCATATCATTTCAGCTTTATATGGTGAGGACCATGCTAGAATCCCTCATTGCAGACAAGAGTGGTTCAAAAAAGACTCTTAGAAGCAGCCTGGATGGACCAATAGTTCTGGCCATTGAAGAATTCCATAAACAGTCCTTCTTCTTTACACATCTTCTCAATATAAGTGGTAAGTAGCAACATCAAGCCTGAAATAAATAACCTAGACAGAATTAGCTTGTCAAGAGTTAGTTTGTCAATAATAGCCAGCTCTGGAGCAATGAATTTTCAGTTCATTGTGATTATATTAAAGAATTATTAGAACTGGGTGTGAGCTTGAAATAAACTGTTAGTCAAATTGTTTAGTTTTTTTTAAATAAATCATGATCTTATTCTTGTAAGAAAACAGTCTAATTTTATATATTCATATATTCAATTTTATGGGTTCAAATATGCTGTTACATTATCTCCATGTAATATTTGTAACATGGAGTTGTTGTATTCACACACTCTGCAATTTATTTTTTTATGCTGTATGCATTAAACCTGTCTTGCAGTTTATTTTGTGGAATATTATATGCTTTCACTTAACACTTTTACATTGGGAAAATGTTTTATGTTTTCAGAAGCCCTCCAACAGTGCTGTGATTTATCCCAACTTTGGTTCCGAGAATTTTTTCTGGAGTTGACCATGGGTCGCCGAATTCAGTTCCCTATTGAGATGTCAATGCCATGGATTCTAACTGATCACATCCTGGATACCAAAGAACCCTCCATGATGGAGTAAGAACTCCAGGATGATATATGCAATGTATCTGTGGGTGTCTTTGTGATAATACTTGAAGGAATTTGATTTAATTCAAATTCAGCTTTCTGCTCGTGACAGGGAGCAGTAATCAGTCTCCCTGATCAGATTCTGTTGCATCTGCCAATCTCTTTTGAAGGATAATTTACTTTTATTTATTGCATGTGGTCTAGTGGTACCCTCACCAAGAGGAGTGAACGGGCTGAAGTGTTCTTAAATGACAATCTGTTTCATATAGCATAAAGGAATTATGAAGTGACTTGTATAAAGAGATTTTTAAGGATGTAAGGAAAAATTGATGATAGGAAATAATTTATGAGCAGTCTAGTAGATGGGCACTTGGCTGATAGATGCTAATATAAATGTTGCAAATGAATGAATTCATAGGCAGTTGCGATTGGCTGGATTCCATTGTGGCAGGGCTTACAAAATACCATTTTATGCATGAAGAAATTTTTTTATACAGCCAGAGGGATTGTAAGCAAATATTGATTCTTGATGCATACAATTAAGAAAGCTTGCTTTAATATTGTATCAAATTTTATGCATGCTAACCCCAAACCGCTGGTTTTTAAATTAAATTGCATTTTAGAATTTCTACAATAGTTGAGACAAATGTTTGCCCAAAGATGTCTCTGCTGACAGATAATGAGCCTATTTCATTCATTGCAGGTATGTGCTCTACCCACTGGACCTCTACAACGACAGCGCATATTACGCTTTGACCAAGTTTAAAAAGCAGTTTCTCTATGATGAAATTGAAGCAGAAGTGAGTTCTCTCCGCATTATTTTCGTTAATTATTAATATCAAACATTTGATTTGTTTTACTTATTGCCTCACTTCAACTTTTATGCCTGTTATTCTAAAGCCCATTTCTGGTTCTTTTTCTATCAGGTGAACTTGTGTTTTGATCAATTTGTGTATAAACTGGCAGATCAAATCTTTGCTTACTATAAAGCAATGGCTGGCAGGTATGAAGCCTCTGTTGGTTTGGGGAGCATTGCATCAGCTATTCATGTTCTTCTGTATGCATAAACTAGTTCCTGAGCTGAAGGATGTGTGGTGACATTACAAGAAGTAGACATAGCTGGAAACTGATGGGAAAAGATTGTTCATACTCAAACATGATAGCAGTAATTCATGGCAAACCTTTGCATAGCATTGCTTCTTACTGAGTGATCAATCCTTCTTCAGCAATTAAAAATCAACTGGTTGACTAATATCACTAAAATCTGTTTTACATCAGGAAAACCAGTCTCCTTTACTATCAAAATGGTAGCTGCTTCTAGACTATTTCATCTTTCCACGTATGATTCACATAATTAATTTGGCAATTCACATTGTCTTGATAAATTATTGGTTTTGATTTCTGCTAATGAGCCAATACCTTTCCAATGTAGCTTAACAAGAAATCTTAGATATTGGAAACATTCTTTCCACGACCAAAAAAATCAAGTTTTCAGATTTATATTATGATGATGATTATAGTAATAATATTCCTGACTAACCATCTTTTCATACTAACACTGAATGAACAATATATAGGAAATAATAAGACATAGGTTCTTGTAACCCTACTCAGAAAAGCATTTAAAATTTGTGGAGAGAAAGCAAGAATTGCTTCCATGTCAGTTTCTACCTTCAGCCTTCTTCTGTCTTATTTGTTTCTTCATTATCCCTTAATGCAAGCACTAGATCTTATTATATAGCTGTTCTTTTCACTGACATCTTGAGAATAAGTGAATTGCGGTAGTGAAGAGGCAATCAAGTAAAGATTCTTATGAGTATTTTCCATTTGCAGTGTTTTACTGGATAAGCGCTTCCGGGCTGAATGTAAAAATTATGGGGTGATTATCCCTTACCCACCATCCAATCGCTNGATCCCTGTCTGAGAGGGGAGAAAGATCCCAAAGGGGGTTTTGATATCAAAGTCCCACGACGAGCTGTTGGGCCTTCAAGCACCCAGGTATGTGTTTCTTTATTAAGAAGATGCAGGTTAATTTATCAACCAGATGTTTAGAATAGGTGTTTTTTTTATTATACTGTTCAGTTTCACACTGAAAAAATAAAGACTCAGCCTTCCATCCTTCCGAGGTCGGTAAAATGAGGACCCAGATGTTGGGGGCAATATGCTGATTCTGTAAACTGCTTAGAGAGGGATGTAAAACACTGTGAAGTGGTATATAATATAAATCTAAGTGCTATTGTTATTGCTATGTTGATATGTTGAGGCTCTAGAAAGAGTGCAGAGAAGAGCAACAAAGATGATTAGAGGACTGGAGGCTAAAACATATAAGGAACGGCTGCTGGAATTGGGTATGTCTAGTTTAACGAAGAGAAGGACGAGGGGGGACATGATAGCAGTGTTCCAATATCTCAGGGGTTGCCACAAAGAAGAGGGAATCAAGCTATTCTCCAAGGCGCCTGAGGGCAGAACAAGAAGCAATGGGTGGAAACTAATCAAGGACAGAAGCAACCTAGAACTAAGGAGAAATTTCCTGACAGCTAGAACAATTAATCAGTAGAACAACTTGCCTCCAGAAGTTGTGAATGTTCCAACACTGGAAATTTTTAAGAAGAGTTTGGACAACCATTTGTCTAAAGTGGTATAGGGTTTCCTGCCTGAGCAGGGAGTTGGACTAGAAGACCTCCAAGGTCCCTTCCAACTCTGTTGCTCTATTCTATCCTATATGGTGGTCACTTAACATCTGCTGCAAAAAACTATCATAAAATGGGCTGGTCATATGATCCACCAGCTTTACGATTGTCACATCTTACAACTGTACCGGGAAGTCTCCATTACAGTCATAACTTAAATATTATCTGTATTCCATTATTTATCCACTTGTACATATCAGGGGCTTCCTTTCTCCTTTGAAACAGATTGTTATGACTGTAATAGTAGTAGCAAACTTTCTGTGCTCCAAAATAAATCTGTTTTTCCACTGAGATCAAGAAGGAAAATCCTGTTGAGATTCCCATCTCCAAGTGAATTCCACCTTCCAGGTTCCTTTGAGCAGGCCTACTCAATAGTACATCCTCAGCTGTGGAATAGCACATATGGACTGACAACCACCTCTCTTCTCAGTTTCCAGTGAATCTGAATAATGTTCTCAAGTTACAACCACAACTGGAACTGGAATTTCAGTCCTAAATTGTGACAGTTGTAAGTCAAAGTACCTATGTGACTAGACCTGATTTTACAACCATTTTTATGGAGAGCTCATTAAATGAATCATATAGTTGTAAGGGCTAACCCTTTCTCCCGAATGTATGGTTTTTGCCAGAAACCAATGTACAACATCAGAAGCTGGCAAAAAAAGAAGCAAATCATGGTCACATGATTGCAGGATGCTGCGACCAGTCATAAATGGAAACTAGCTGCCAAGTACCCGAAAGTGGTCATGTGACCAACAGGGGAACAGTGTGACATTTTATGACAGCACATTCCCAAGGCCCTTATTTATTTATTTATTTATTTATTTATTTATTTATTTTGATTTATATCCCGCCCTTCTCCCAACGGGACTCAGGGCGGCTCACAACATATTTAAAAACATAGACATATTTACAACCCCCACCAGATAAAACCAAATTAAACCAATATTTAAAGTTGTGTAGTTAAAATTATTCTTAAAAAACCCGATTTAAAATCCTCCCTAGGCCAGGCCCGCTTGCTGGAAAAGCCATGTCTTGAGGGCGCGGCGGAAAGTAAGGAGATCCGGAATCATCCGGATCTCGGGGGGTAGTTCGTTCCAGAGGGTGGGGGCACCCACAGAGAAGGCCCTCCCCCTGGGGGGTCGCCAGCCGACACTGCTTGGCCGACGGCACCCTGAGGAGACCCACTCTGTGGGAGCGTACCGGTCTATGGGAGGGAATCTGTGGCAGAAGGCGGTCTCGGAGATAGCCAGGTCC